>NW_016807278.1:2652752-2658926 GCF_001698545.2 Rhinopithecus bieti
ATTCCTCAAGGATCTAGAACTAGAAATACCATTTGACCCAGCCATCCCATTACTGGGTATATACCCAAAGGATTATAAGTCATGCTGCTATAAAGACACATGCACATGTATGTTTATTGCAGTACTATTCACAATAGCAAAGACATGGAACCAACCCAAATGTCCATCAATGACAGACTGGATTAAGAAAATGTGGCACATATACACCATGGAATACTATGCAGCCATAAAAAAGGATGAGTTCATGTCCTTTGTAGGGACATGGATGCAGCTGGAAAACATCATTCTCAGCCAACTATCGCAAGAACAGAAAACCAAACACCACTTGTTCTCACTCATAGGTGGGAATTGAACAATGAGAACACTTGGACACAGGAAGGGGAACATCACACACCGGGGCCTCTTGTGGGGTGGGGGGAGTGGGGAGGGATAGCATTAGGAGATATACCTAATGTAAATGATGAGTTAATGGGTGCAGCACACCAACATGGCACATGTATCATATGTAACAAACCTGCATGTTGTGCACATGTACCCTAGAACATAAAGTACAATAATAAAAAAAGGGTTCATGCAAAAAAAAAGAAGAAAGCACTACTGATTATAACTGTAAGATATATACCAATCAATGATGTACATCATCAGTTTTAAGAGGCCTTTCAATTTTAGAGATGTTAAAATATGAAAATGTCTGATTAATGATATCATTGGAGTGGCTGAAAATGTTGACTATATTTTCTTTCTTTTTTTTTTTCAAGTGCTATATCTGATGTAAACCCAAAAGACCAGGTTTCCAGGCTGTTAGGTTTGTTAGAATATACCTAAAGCTGACTACTCACAGCTCTCTCCTTTCTATCCCCACAACTGTTTTTTAAGTCACCATTTCTTAAAGCACAAGGTTAACGAAGCCACCTTCCCCACAATGGGCTGGTCAGCTCTTCAAACCATCCTGATTTACTGTAGGCCTACTATGTGCCAGGCACAGTGCTAGGTGCTGGTGAAAGATGAGCAAGACTGTTACTGCCCTCAAATAACTTCCAGTTTAGTAGAAGAGGCAGCAGATAAATAAGCAATTGCAATGCACCATGTGAGCAGAACACACCAGTTAGAAGGGGATGAACTGCAGAAACGAACCCAATACATTCTAGGGGGTCCTAAGCTGGGCCTTAAAGGCTGCATATTTTATACCAGCAGAAAAGACAGAGGAACTGAGGTTTCTAAGGAGCTGGAAGAGTGTGTGCTAAAGGCTAAGAGTACACAGTCCACTCAGTGGTGTAGGGGGATAAGGTGGGAGAACGGCTGCAGAGGCAGAGGGCCAGATCTGGAATGGGACTTGGTGCCAGGGAAAGGGATCTGGACCATTATTTTGAGGTGATGGAGGAGCCAATGAAGGGCTTTAAGCAGATGAATGAAACTATCAATTAACTATCACATTTTTAGAAAGACCAGGGAGGCCTGTATGGATAATTCTTGTTACCCAGGGAAAAACTGATGGTGGCTGGGGCAGGGGGATGTCAGTGAGGACGGAAAGAAGACAAGGGCCTAAGATCTACTTGGGAGGCAGAGTAAACACCATTTGGTGGTGAATGTGATGTGGGAGAGATGAGAGAGGGGAGGTTGAACTGTGAATTAACAAATGAGGCCAGCAGCCTGTGGCCAGGCAGCCTTCCCCACAAATGTGCACTGTGATGGGGGAAGCGAGAGACAGTGAGCACAAAGCCATCCTCAATCTGCAAAACAAATTACAATGCTGCCTCATCAACAGGGCAGCCTCTTTTCAAAGTAGGCTGCTAAGAATTCAGGGATGGATAGAAGGATGGATGACTGGCAGCTAGGCAGGTGGGGATATAGGTTGATGGATGGCTGGATAGATGGGAAAGGAAGGATGGAAGGAGGGGGAGAGGGGCAGACAAGTAGGCAGGAAGGGAGGGAGGACAGGAAGCCAGAAAGACACACAGAGAGATAACAGCTTTCTATTTACCTTTATTAATGCTTCTCCTTTTATTTAAATTGAAAACATGGGAAGAAACTGAGGTCCGGAGAGGTTGAGCCTCAGTCCAAAATTGAGCCAGAACAATCACTGAGTGATATTACTCTGTCCCTGCTCCAGATACCCTATCTCCCCATCACTCCTTTATGAAAAGTTTCAATTCCCCATTCACCCTTCCTCCTACCAGAAGAGCGAATCAGAGTAAATCCAGACCGGCCAATACTTGAAAGAGGTGGTTTGGTATCAACCGCTTTCAATCGGCCAATTGGAAAAACCATTTCTCATCTTCTCCCCTAATCCCTTCTGTCTTACTCTTCATTTTCATTATCATGTTACCAAGTGCGTACTGTGTGTCTGGCCCTGTTCTAAGCACTTTGGACATATTGACTCATTTATTCTTATAACAATCCTATTAGATAAGTACTATGATTAGCTCTGTTTTTTTCCAGAAGAGGAAACTGAGGCCCAGAGATGTAAGCAATTTGCTCAAGATCACACAGCAGCCAGGCTAGAAAACAAGCCCAAGCAGCCTCTCTCTGCAGAGCCTGTGTTCTCAGCCTGGTTGCCACATTGCATCTGCTTCTCACAAATCAAGGTCTTCTAGCTTGGGTAAGCCCTTCCTCATTTAACACACCCACCCCACTCCCTAAGGTTAAAATATAAACACAACACCAGGCCCCCAAGACTCACAGCTGCTCATCCAGAAGATGACTGGGGATGGAAGTCCAGGTGGGGGGTTGCACTGGAGCGTCAAAGGAGCACCCTCTTGGACCACAACAGGGTCTAGGTTTTCCTTGGGCCACAGAGGAGATTCTGGAGAGAAGCGGACAAAGAGGATAAAGTGAGGGTGATGGCTGGGCCCAGGGCAAGGAGCAGGGTCAGAGGGAGGCATGCAAGGAGGAGAAACAGAAAGGGCACCTGGACAAGGAGGGAGCAAGAGAGAGGGACAGGGCATGTAAGCCTACTCGAGGGGCTGCCCTTGAGAGGCAGGAGAAGGGAGGCATCGTCAAAGGCTCCCCTCCTTTCCCCTCTCCTGTGCCCACAGTGGCCAGTGAAATTGTTGCAGACAACAACTTCAAAAGGAAGCTTTGGGAGCTTCCTTTCCAAGGAATCGTTCTGAGTTGGGGAAGATGCATAGAGAACACCAAGGCATCTGCAGGCCAAGGGCAAGGGCGGGCCTTCTGGAATGGCCTTCCACACCCCCCACTCTCCATTTACCCAGGAGCAGGGCATTTCAGCCCTGCCCCATGCTACTCACTAGACACCTGCAGGCGGATCCTATTGGACAGGGCTGTGCCAAATTTGTTGCGGGCAAAGCACTGATATTCCCCCTCATATTCCTCTGGCCGCCCGCCACTGCGGAAGTCAATCACCAGGGTCCCAGACCTCCTCCTCATGGACACCCGGGGATCCTTGGCAATGTTGAAGAATCTGCTGTTTCGTGTCCAGTGGAAGCTGTGGAGAGTGGGGAGCAGGGGCAACCAAGACGAATGGGGTGGGCTCTGGGCTCCAGGCAGATCTCAGATCCCTAGTTCCTGGCTCAGTACCAAAATTCCCTCTTGCAGCCCCATCATGGCACCCCTATACCAACAGGTACCAGCCTGGCCGAGCAGAAGAACCATCTGGAGAGCTCAATAAAATGCAAAGTCCCAGGTCCTACTCAGGTGACTCTCCAGGGCAGGGGCCTGGCGTTAGTATTTCTACTCAGCTAAGACTGGGACTTGTGGCTCTAAGTGTTAGATACTCAAGTAGCTACTCGGGGGTTATGTTAAACACATCATCGAGGAGAGATTTTCATTTCTAGAATCTAGAGTCTGCTGCTTCTTCCACCCCAGGACATTTCCAACCTCCCACTAGGAAGGCAAACTTAAATTCATATTCCACCCAACCTAAACACATCAGGGAGCTGGCCCTGCTCCTCCTACTGCCTTAATTTTACAATCCATTCTAAAGCCAAAGTGAAATGGCTTAGGTTATTTGTGCCCTGCTCAGTGAGTATAGATTACATAGCAGTGACCATGCCCTGTAGCCCAAGAGTGGCAGCTTTTAAAGAAATGGCAGCCTAGTAGAACTGAGCCCCTGCTGAAGAGCACTAGAATGGCCCCCTCTGCTCGTCCTGGGAGCTGCAGCCAGGGCCTCACATCCTCAGATGCCCACGATCTAACTTGTAAAAGAAGCAGGGAAAGCAGGAGCAGCTGGAACAGCAGGGGCTGCTCAGTGCCACAGGATCATTGTCCCTGCAAAGGAACCACGGAGGAAAAAAACCAAACCTCAGAAGCAAGCAAGGTTACCACTACCCTGACTGACCCTTCAGGGTGACTCACACGGCCAGTGAGGGAGTCCCTGCTGGTTCCCAGGCTCACAGCTCTGGGTTCGAGACTGTCTTGTGTGAACCCAGGGGGCCAGAATAAAGCTACTGCATACCTGGCAGCCTCTGCTTGGCCTCATGTCTCCTGCTGACAGACACACCCTAGATGGGGTCCTATCACATCTCAGTCTGAATCTTGCATGAGGCTCCTGAAGGGCTCAGTCTGTGGATGCTACTTTGAGGATGCGGATGGGGGCGGATAATAACGTTTGCCATGTCTCCGATGCTTATCATTTGACAGAAATGAATCTGGCCTTGGGGGATCAGAAGCGTGAGTTTAAATCTGAGTTCTGCCCCTTTCAAGCTGGGTAACCTTGGACCTCTGTACCTCTGTTTCCCCTCCTCTTCATAAGGGCATTTGTCCTTCCCCAGAGCACTGTTAGGTGGTCGAACAAGACAATGTGAGTAACAGAACCTAACCCAGAGCCCGGACACACACAACAGGCTTTTAATTCATGTCTGTTGTCATCTTATTTGGTCTTAATTAGCACATAAACAGGTAGAAGCAAGCTCAGAATGAAAGACTTGAATTGGCTTGGAAGAGGAACTTCCTATAAGCTAAATGTGGGGCAGAGTGGAGGAAAGAATGTTAAACGGAAAGTCAGAAAACTGAATATCCAGTTCTGGCTTTTGATGTGAACTCAAGCCACTTGTTTTCTGGTCTCCAGTTTCCTTATAGGCAAAATTTCCTGGTACCTCAATTGTGCCTTCCACCTAGTAGGTACCTAATGGAAAGTTTTTGGAATGGATGAGTCTAATTTTCCAGCTGCCTCATTTGCCTTAGTTATCATCAGGCCCAGAAGCAAGCGGGTGGTTTCAATGCATTCTTTTCCCCTCCACTCACCTGGGGGCAGGGTTCCCTTTTGCTTCACACTCAATCAGGATGTTATCACGGGGGTCCACGATGTGATCCTTCACTGACTGCTTGGTGATGGTCGGTGGCTGTGTCACTGCAACAGTGCACAGGGAGCATGGTCAGGGCTGCAGGGACCTCCCTGGGGTCCAGCTTGGGGAACAGCTGAGATGAAGAGCTTCAGGAGCCACACATGCAAGCGGGCAAGTGGGTGGGGTGCAGGGGGCGGTGAACAGGGCCCCATTCTAGAGACCCAGCTCCTTAAATGGTGCCGCAGGAAAGAAGGTGGGTGTCAAATATTAAGCAGAAGAAGAACCCCTTTAAAAAGATCCCATAGGCAGCCGGGCGCGGTGGCTCACACCTGTAATCCCAGCACTTTGGGAGGCCGAAGCGGGTAGATCACGAGGTCTGGAGATCAAGACCATCCTGGCTAACATAGTGAAACCCCGTCTCTACTAAAAATACAAAAAATTAACCAGGTGTGGTGGAGCATGCCTGTAGTCCCAGCTACTCGGGAAGCTGAGGCAGGAGAATGGCATGAACCCAGGAGGCGGGGCTGGCAGTGAGCCGAGATCGTGCCACTGCACTCCAGCCTGGGCAACAGAGCAAGACTCTGTCTCAAACAAACAAACAAAAACCCATAGGCCAGGCACAGTGGCTCACAACCTGTAATCCCAGCACTTTGGGAGGCTGAGGTGGGTGGATTGTCTGAGGTCGGGAGTTTAAGACCAGTCTGGCCAACATGGTAAAACCCCATCTCTACTAAAAGTACTAAAAAAAAAAAAAAAATTAGCTGGGCGTGGTGGTGAGCACCTGTAACCCCAGCTACTTGGGAGGCTGAGGCAGGAGAATCACTTGAATCCAGGAGGCTGAGACTGCAGTGAGCCCAGATTGCGCCACTGCACTCCAGCCTGGGCAACAGAGCAAGACTGTGTCTTAAAAAAAAAAAAAAAAAAAAAAAAA
>NW_016807278.1:2659277-2721188 GCF_001698545.2 Rhinopithecus bieti
AAAAAAAAAAAAAAAAAAAAAAAAATCCCATAGCATCCCGAGGAGAAACTGAAGGCCAGGTTTTTAGTTTACTCATCCTTACATTACAATGCTTAGCACGACATACAGTGCACAATAGTTTTTGATCAATGTCTGTTGAATGAATAAAGGAAGAAAAAGCAGCTAGATTTTCAGAACTTAGGGGTCATGGAGGTTCTGAGCCCTGGAGGCTCAACAAATGGCCAAACTATGGTGAGGCTAGGGCACAGAGGGCCTTCAGTCCCCAAGAACTTCCCAGATGCTCCCCATCTAGGTCCCAAGTGCCAGCCTTCTACCCTGGGGTCCTGTGCCAGCCACTGGAGGATGGGGAAACAGCTGTGGTGCACATGAGCTTCCATCCAATGACCCTCTTCTTACCACATGCCCCTCTGTCTTTCCCAGCAAGAGAGTGTTGCAGGCAAGCCTCCTTCCTTCCCGCTCAGTAAGAGACCCCACTACAGGGCTCTGGTGTGAAGAGGCCCCAGCAGAAGTCTCAGCAGGCCACTAATCCCCAGGTATTGCCTCACGCCTCATTTCTCCCTCCCACCTCCCAGAGGCACAGGCACAGAGAGCCACGCAGGGCACTTACGCTCATTCTGAATGCTTGCTGTTAGTTCCGACGGGTTAGCATTGGAGAGGGAGAAAAGAAGAACATCGTTATGCACACAACCGCCCAGGCATCCTCATGCCCCAGCACACAGGGAGTGGGCGGGGTGCACCTGGGGAGGGCGCTGAGCACAGGGCTCTCTCCTCCTGGCTGCAGAGCTCAGTGCAAGAACCAAGCAGGGGTGGGGAACGGACCCAGTGAGTGGCTTATGGAGAAGGTGACGCCTCCCCTGGGCGACCAAAACCACAGAGTTGGGCAGAAAGACTGGCTCTGATCAAAGGACAGTGTCACCAGGAAGTCCACGTGTCCCAAGGTGACAATGCTGCTTGAAAGAGGCCTTGAAAGTATTTCCCTCCATCTGATGCCACTGAGGGAAGTGGGTTCCTCAGCCGACAGTGAACAGGAGAGGCTGAGAGCAAGACAGGTGCCAGGAAGGGAGTGGATTGGAACCACTGCTGCAGGGCAAAACTCCAAGATCTCACTTCTCCCATAACACCTTCTCTCCTTGGCATCTCCTCCTTTCCCATCCTATGGAAGACTCTAGAGACAAATGCCCCTTTCATGGTACATTGCCCTATAGAAATCATGCTTCTCAATGGGTTCTCAATGGGAGGCTCCAGGGATGAAGCAGAGTCTACGGCTCTTTTCTGTGCTTTTCACAAAGAACGTAAGGAGGCAGGTGGCACAAATCTCCCCCAGCTCCTACCTAAAGTATGCATATGCTCGTATAGGTGTGCTCCTGTGAAGGTGGGTGTATGTATCTGAGGTCCGGGCTTCTCAAATTTTAACATGCATGTGCATCACCAGGGCGCTGGTTAAAATGCAGGTTCTGATTCAGTTGGGCTGGGGTGGGGCCTGGGACTCTGCCCTTCTGACAAGTGCTCGGGCAATGCCATGCTGGTGGTGTGTGAACCACACTCCGGATAGGAAGGTTTTAGATGGTGTGCTTTTTGTGGGGACAAGGTCTTGGTTAAAATGTGCAGAAAAGAGAACACGTGTTGCTGTGACTTTAAAATGTCTTTTCCTGATGATTGTATCAGAAAGTAACATGGCATTCTCATTTCATGCAGGTGCAGACTATTGTACTGTTGTTGCAGGCTGACTTTTTCAGAGTGAGGGCTCTTTGTGGGGAGTTGCGAGCTGCCAGCATCAGGGCAAAGTCATGATGACCTTGAAGCCTTCCTACCTGACTTGAGTGAGACATGGCGAGGATTCTGGGGGCTTAGAGAGGGCAGCCTGGAGAGGCCAGAGTTAAGCTCAGAACAAGAGGTGCAGGAAGAGCCACAGCAGGAGAGGGAAGAGAGATCCCAGAGGAGGGGCAGAGTGTGGCAGGACAAGGGCCCTGCTGTACATGCTGTGCATGAAGGAAAGTCTTGAGACTAAGACTCATGAAAAGATCCAAAATAATTATTTCGTGTGATCCCTGGAGGACTGAAGAGACATTTGCTTCACCATTTGCCCAGGGCTGCCCGAGCAAGAGACAAAGGAATGAAAAGTCCAGGGGGAAAGCAAAAATCTATGGCTTCTGAACACATGCTCCCTGGAGTTCGTCTCTGCAGCATCTTCATCCATATATGATATTCTTGCCAGGGCCCCAAGAAAGGTAACTCTAGAAGGATGAATGCCAGTTGGCTTGGGTGGGGAGAAGGGGCCATTCTTAGGAGAGGTAGGGCTGTCACTGGGACCCACTCCCCTTGGCCCTTAGTCCAGGCCCTTGGCTTCTTCATTTAGGACATTTTTGGGGTCTCACCCTGGGTAGCAAGCCTGACAAGGGACCTCCTTTGCCTATTCAAGACTTCAAGCCTCTCTTATAGAATCAAAGGCTGACTCAATGGAAAGAGCCCTAGACATTGTTCAGGGAATCTCCAGATCCAGGGAAGAAGTCTCTTGGCTAAGATCATACAGGAAGTTTGCCGCAGAGCTAGAATGAGAACCAGCTCTCCCAGTGCCTGGTCCAGAGTTTTTTTTTTTTTTTTTTTTAAACAAATCCATCCTTGGCCAGAGAGGTGAGCAAGCCAGCTGGGGCCTCAGGACTCTGCTCTCCTTGACATTCTGGAGAAGGGTGAGTGAGAGGGGAGACTGTGGGCGCTGGAGACTCTCAGGGCAGCAAGAGCTGGTTGGATGCTGTCCCCAGCCCCCATACTATCAGGCCAGGGGCCTCTGGAGAATCTACTTGACTAAAGGGATGGCATCTGCAGCCACCACTGTGCTACTAAGGAATTTCTTACAGGGACAGAATCAACCCAGGAGACAAGCTGCGACAGGGAGAAGACAGTGGGGACAGCTTGTCTAGGGATGAGGGTGACCAAGTTCTCACCCAGAGTCACACCACTCACCTTCTATGGAGCAGTGGAAAGTGAATTCCACAGCTGTTCCAGCTCAGCTCTGCAGGGACTGAGGCAGATGCCTGCTTAGTCCGCGAGGTTTCTTTACTCATGTGCCTTTTTTCTTTCCCTGGCTCTGATACCTACGACCTCTGGCACCCATCCCTCAGGAGATGGAGCATGTGAGTGCGTGTGACTGAGGTGTATGTGAGTGGGAGTGAGTGTGCAGGAGTGTGAGCACATATGGGTATGTGAAGGCATGTGTGAGTGTGCATGAGTGAGCATGTGAGGATATGGGAGGGCGTGTGAGTGGGTGTGTGGGTGTGCATGAGTGAGCAGGTATGAGCGTAAGTGTGAGTGTATGTGTGAATGTGCATGTATGTGTGAGAGTGTGCATGTGAGCTGAGGCCATCCTGCAGCGTTATTTGTGATGGAGGTGGGGGGGAATTGTTTCTGCCACTCCTGGGAGGAAAATGCTGTCCCCTGATGCAGGGCCAGGGACAGAAGGGCCAGCAGACTCACTTTTTGGCAAACTCACTCCAGTTGATGAGGCGACTCTTGGCTGTTTTCAAAGTTCATACTGTTCTCCTTGGGGCTGGATAGGGAGGGAAGGAGGAAGGCAGGGGACAGGTGGGAGGGGTGCGTGTGACTCTGCTGGCACAGCAGTGGGAGCTGGAGGCTGGGCCTTCAATGAGGGACTGTGCAGCGGTCCAGGGCTCTGCTCCAGGAGGCCTGTGGCGCCCAGCCTCTCTAGAATAGAAGCAGTGCCTCTGGCCTCGAGACACAGATAATGTCCGCTGAAGGAGCAAACGAGTAGAAGGAACACCTGGCAGGGCGAGAACGTTAAGAAAGCCTGATCTTCCTTCAGCCCAGGGCTAGATGGAGAGCGGGCTCAGCTCAGCACACATAGGAGGTCTGTGGTGCTGGGCCCAGTGAGATGGAGAGACCCGCTGAGGGCAGCCTCTTCCCAGGGCAGCCGGGGCCTCTCTGAAGGGCTTGCCTGCTGTCTTGCATTCAGCTTCTTTTTTCTGTTTGTTTGTTTTTGAGGAATAAACAGTCTTTATGGGCTCAGACCAGAAGCCCATGGGTCTTGAGGACCTCTGTGGACTTGTGATTTTCTTCTCCACGTTCCTTTGGGCCTGTTTCCGCTGCTGTTTCTTCTGGTAGTGGATCTTGGCCTTTTCTCTCTTCTTTTCCTCCAGGGTGGCTATCATTGCCTGGTACTTCCAGCCAACCTCATGAGACAGGTACCCCAGGCAGGCAAACTTTCTCGTGGGCTTCAAATGCTCAGCCTTGAGGGCAGCAGGGACTACCATCCACTTTTTCGTGTCGGGGCAGTGGGATTCCATCAAACACCATGAGGTGGTCCAGGGTGGCCTGACCTCGCTTGGTCTTGTGGGGTAGTATGCCCCGTAGGGTCTGTCAGAAAAGGCAGCTGGGGCCGGGCACAGTGGCTCAAGCCTGTAATACCAGCACTTTGGGAGGCCGAGGCGGGCGGATCACAAGGTCAGGAGATCGAGACCATCCTGGCTAACACGGTGAAACCCCGTCTCTACTAAAAAATACAAAAAACTAGCCAGGCGAGGTGGCGGGCGCCTGTAGTCCCAGCTACTCGGGAGGCTGAGGCAGGAGAATGGCATGAACCCGGGAGGCGGAGCTTGCAGTGAGCTGAGATCTGGCCAGTGCACTCCAGCTTGGGTGACAGAGCGAGACTCCGTCTCAAAAAGAAAAAAAAATAAATAAATAAAAGGCAGCTGGGGGCCTGGGAATGGTGGGGCCTTGGAAAGGGTTGGTGTTCATCCACTTGCAGAGGAAGGCCAGATACTTTAACTTGTTTCCATTGAAATTGCCAGAAATGACAATGCCCTTGCAGTGCATGACCACCGCCTTCCAGCCCAGCAGTACAGGAGGCCCAGGGGATGGCCTCAGCCATAGAGTGCCAGGATCTGCCCCCTCATCCCCTGTCATCTTCGGCGGTCAGCTTGGAAAGTGTTCAGTTTCTGCAGACTCTTTTTGGACATGTTTCCAGGGTCATTGGACCTGCAGCAACCAGGGAGGTGTCATGTGTGTGGGGCATGCTCCAGGCAGCCTGGGTCTCCTGCCCTGACACAGCTAGGGCACCTGGAATGGCATTGCAGAAGGACTTCCCTGTCCATCAGAGAGGTGCTGTGGTCCTATTGCGGCTCTGTCGCTTCCTTGTCTCTAACCCGCAGGCTAAGGATAACACCTATGTTGAGGGTTAGCTGCCAGAACCATGTGCAATGAGGCACATGCAGCACTTAGCTCTCTCCCTGGTGCATGACACCTGCGATTCCAGTGGTTTCTAAGGAGAAGGACTCAGAGGAGGCAGGTGGGGGTGGGACATATCCGGTCCCAAATTTGGGGGTCAAGAGACTCGGGTTCTGTTTTGATTCCACCACCCATTTGCTATGCGACTCTAAGCTAGTAAGGGCTTGAGTTTCCGGGAACACAACATGGGGTGGGGGTCATCCCAGGGACACTGGAATGGGGAGATGGTGGGGAGATCAGGACACTCTCAGCTCTACCCTACAGGTAGGGCTATGGAGAGCCTGACTCCTTGGGGTGTCTGCTGTGTCTCCATTTCCTTAGAGCTTTAGAATTCTTCAGACAGACACCAAAGCCATCTATTTATAGGCTCACTTTGCAGGGACCCCTCACCCACTGGCCCCAGGGATCAAAGCAGCAGGTGAGTGAGTGAGGAGAAGCGGCAGAAGAGAAATGAGCCTTCACCACTTCCCTGATAACCCAATTTCCTCTGCACACCCTCCCACCAGGGACTTGGCCTTACCAGGCTCCTTATTACACTGTCTGCCTGGGACTGTTAATGAGAAACTCTCCTCGAGCCAGCCACACAGACAGTTACCATGGGAACAGGTCCTTTCACAACTCTGCTCTCCTCCCTCCCTGTGCACGTGCACATGTGTGTATTGGGAGGGCAGCAGGGGCTTTGCCCATCTTACCTCTGGGTCTGACTTACAGTTACTACTGGTGCTCTATCATCCAAAGTGTCCCCTCCTCTGGGGCAGCTATTATTGGTGAAGTAGGGTGCCTGGAGGGCTGAGATACCTCCAACTGTTCTCCAAACTATGCTAACTCCAGGACCAGGGGTCTGGCTTTGGAAAGCTCAGGGAGGACTTCTTGGAGTTTGTGTTACTCTCCCGCCCCCCTCCCCAGACATCTGTTAACTGGAGACAGCCCAAGCCAATGTTGGTGTCATGGGGGTCCCCTCTGTTCCTTGACATAAGAAACAGGGGTCAGAGATGGCGTGCTCACATTTTAGCCTGGGGAGGCTAAGACATTTTACCGGAAGTGTCAGAGTTGTGGTAAAGGTGGCACACACCTAACGGCAGGGCCGAGGAGCTTGGCTGCCAATAAATGGGCCATTGCTGAATGCAGCAACAGATATGGTTGGTGGAGACATGGCCGTTAGATTTGCATTTTAAGTCCCTTACTTTATGATTCTGATGGTCAAATAATGCCCCCTCCATGAGAAACAGAATGACAGCGATTTTACTTTTTATCTTTACTGCGGGAAAGTTGAAAACAATGAGAAGGAATCCATTCCTGGTTCTCCCATGTGGCACGATAATGGGGCTCTATTTTAATGTCTCATTTAGCCATATCTTTTGCAAAGATAATTCTGCTCCCAGCCCTTCCTAGGCCTGTGTCCTGCTGATTCCTCCAGCCAAGAGGGCCCGAAGGGTGTGGATTTGAATATATCAGACATTAGAAAGGCAAGTAAGAACTGTGCCACCATACTTGACCCTGGAAACTGCTTTTCTGGGCAAGTCAAGACCACAGAGGACCTGGAGAGGTGAGCAGAGGGAAAAACCCAAGCGGCACTCAGAATCCCAAACTCCGCCACCTCTGGTCCCACTCAGCTGGCTCCAGGCGCCCCAAGCATCAGCTCAGCTACAGCCCTGAGAAACTGGCTCTGCAACACAGTCTCAAACTTTCAAACAGGAGCCCGTGTCAGTTCTTTGGAGAGAAACCCAGCTCTGAATCTCAGAATCCACTGCTTCCCCTCTCCTCAACCTTCTTTGAATGATCTGAACTTTCCTCTGACCATCCCTCCCCTCCCACCGCTCTGCCCAAAATCAGGAGAAAAAGAGAAGAAGATGGGGCAGGACTCACGATCCATAGGAATTTCGATGGCTCCACCAAGACTGAGGAGGCAGAGGAGGAAGGCTGCATGGACCCAGGGTGGCGGTGGCTGCCTGGCCATCCTCGGCACCCGGCCCCGCTCCCTGCTCCCCAGCACTCGGGGTCTTGTCACCTCAAGCTGCTTTAACTGGGCCTCCCGGACAGAGCTCAGCTGTGGAAAGAAACATAAGAGCAAGTGGGTTTTTCATGAACTTGCAGTTTGCTCTAGCAATCCTACAGGGCTTTGGAGGACCCAAGGGCCCCCTTGGTCACAGAGTAATGTTCTAGATAGAGCAGGGTTTCTTAACCTCAACACTATTGACATGTGGGACTGAAAAATTCTTGGCGTGGGAAACTGTCCTGGGTATTGTAAGATGTTTAGCAGCATCCCTGACCTCTATCCAGTAGAAACCAGTACAGCCCACCCCCTTCACCACAACCAATCAGAAATGTCTCCAGACATTGGCAATTGTTCCCTGGAGGGGAAACCCCCCAGCTGAAAACCACTGTTAGAGAAGGAAGGGCAACTCCGCAAACAACAGTCATGAAAACAAACACTGGCCTATTGGCCTGCAGGCCCAGCAACCAGAAGATGCCATGCACCGATCTGGTAAGAAATGCACCAGTCTCACAGCCTCTCTGAACCACATGTGCTGAGTGTGCCTGGGGCTGAGCATATTTGTGGTAGAGGCACAGAGATGAGATCGCACTGATGTCCTCTGATCCCAGGATGAAGGGGGCAGGGTGACATTGGCAGGCCCGGGGAATCATGGGTTAGATAGGTGAAGACATGGTTGCACAAAGGACTTTTTGTCATTTTGCAGAAAATGAATGATTTCTGCAAGTAGTTTGTGCAGCTAAGGAACAGTGGTCCCTGATATTGTCCTTTTATAGATAATGGCAGTGGTAAGATGATGACCACGAAGAAGTGGGCTTCAGGTGGCTGGTAGAATAAACAACATTTAAGATGGTTCAGTGTTCATCCTCAAGCACAAGAAATCATTCCAGGGCTTACAGAGATGGTGTTAAAAATGGTTGTCCAAGGAACCTAGAATGGATCCTTAGAGACAAACCTTTCTTCTCCTCCTCTAGAAAGAGAAGAGCAAGAATGGCCTACAGCTGAGACTCAAATACAGTGCTTTAAGATTACCTGAGGTTCTGAAACATACACTTTAAAAAATTGGTCCAGTTTGCTATTCTACTGTGGTGCCAAGTCAAAGAGGAAGGCAGGAGGTGGCTTCTCCAGAATTCCTCCAGTTTTCCTAGATTCATAGCTACCTATCAGATGGACACATCATTCTCCTGCTCCTATTTCATTTGGCAGCAAATTGAAGCCCACTCTCAATTGTGCACATGCACCATCTCCCATCCACCCTGACTGAGGGTGCAGAAGACAAGAATAGCACTCCAGTGCTTGCTCTCTGGGAGGGCGAGAGATCCTGGGAAACAAGGCCATCCTTCTAGAGACCTGGAGCAGAAAGCAGGTCACTGATTCTTGCAATAGGACAAGGGACTTCCCCTGTGCCAGGATACGGGGCAAACTAAAGGATTCTTATTCACATTTTTGCAGTTTCTATCCTGGAAGCTGGGCCCAGCACCAACCCTCAACTGTGCATATTTCTGGACTCCATCCACTTGTTTCCTTTCCCACTGCCACACCTTGGTTTTGATCACCAACATTTCATGCCAGAGTTACTGCAACAGCTTCCTAAGTGGTCTCTCCACATCCACTTTCCCCCCCGTGGTTTGTTTTTTACTTTATTATTTTTTATTGACACATAATAATTGTACACAGTTATGGGAGGCAGTGTGATATGCCCCTCTGATTTACTCTCCACTCATAACCAAAGCTATTATTTCTAAAGGCAAACAGAAATGTGCTACTCCCCTAGTGTAACTCTCAATAGCTCACTGCTGCTTGGGAGTTAAAGGTAGTGTCCTTGACATGGTTCAGAGGTCCTGCATAATGTGTCCCCTCTGCTAGCTCACTGTTTATCCCTCCCTTGCATCCTGTGTTCCAGCCAAGACTGCTCTTCTGCCAGCTCCCTCAGTACCTCATGCTTGGTCTTGCTTACTGACTTTTGCACCATGAAGCTGTCTAGAACACTCTGTGTCTGCCCTCTCTCGTTAGTATTTTCCAGGTATGACATATGTGTCCTTCATCTGTGCTCCTGCACACACCTTACTTCCCCCATTATGGCACATTTCACTTTGTATTCATTCCAAAAGCCACTTGTCTATCTCCCCTATGAAAATGAAAGCTTCTTTATAAGGGAAGGTACTCTGTCTTGTTTACTGTTCTATTCTTAGAATCGATCATAGTACCTAAAACATAGCAGATTTTCGAAACCGTGAGATGGATGGATATACGGATGAATGAAAAAATGAACGAATGATTAAATGGATGAAATAAGAAGCCATTTGGACCATCACGTGCTTTTAAAACCTCACGTTTCCCCCAGAAAACCACCAGGCGGCGCAGGAGAGCACATGCTGTGGACCTGGGTGGCATACTGTGAAGGCTACTCATTAGTGGAAGACAAAAATCCGTCTCAACACAGACGGTGCTTTCTGGAGAGGAAACCAACAACCTGAAGGAGGGTTAAGAGAGGAGAAAATCTCCCAAGGAGGGACCCTCTATCTAGAAGGCATCACAGGAGGTCTTTGGTTCATCTTCCCAACTCTCTAAGATGGTCCTTACACTGTCGCAGAAAGAATCCACTAATGCCTCTCCTTGGCTTATACATCTCCAAAGACCAGACTTAGATTAGGCAGCTGAACCCTTAGTGCTGAGGGAACCTGCACTAGGGGAAGGCGCAGCAGGGGCGGTGGGGATGGCGCCCGTCAGGGCTCCATAACCAGCATGTTTGGTTTAGGAGCTGCCAAGCAGTAGGAAGTGAAGGGAAAGAGAAGGATATTTTATTTTGGGAATCTTGATAGAACTAGGAAGCCAGAAGCTATTCATTAAAACAGATACACATTGGCAAGAAAAAAAGCCCAATTGTATGGGACATTTTGAATTTACTATTTAACAACAGAGTGGAAAAAGAATCTCAAGATAACCACATTTAGCTGTGTAGCAATTCTCTCCCCTTTCCTCTCTGGAACCTAGTTTTCCAACAAAATCTTACAAGAGGAAAAGAACGTAAAGAACACGAGTTTCATACAGTCCCCTTTCTTTTCAGATGAAGAAACAAAATCGCAGAGAAGGGAAGTGACTGGTTTGAGTTTACCCAGCTGGTTAGTGGCAAAGCTAGAAAAAGAACCCAGGTTTCTTGACTCCTAGTCCAGGGATTTTCCATCCATTTTTCTCTTTTTATGTACAGGAAAAGTACCAGAGTAAGGCTGCTATTTAAAAAAGAAATGTATAGTTTGGCAGTTCCTCAAAAAGTTAGACATAAAATTACCATATGACTCTGCAATTCTACTCCTAAGGTATATGAGCAAAAGGATTAAAAACAGGCATCAAACAAGTACATGTACACGAATGTTCACAGCAGCATCATGCACAACAGCCAAAGGGTGGACACAGCCCAGATGTCCTCTAAGGGATGAATGGATAAACAAACTCCAGTACATACATACCCTGGAATATGACTCAGCCATAGGAAGGAATTCAATACTGACATGCTCCAACTGGATGAATCCTGAAAACACGGTCCGTGAAAGAACCATGCACAAAAAGTCACAGGGAATGATCCCATAGATATGACATCTCTAGGTCTTATCTATAGAATAGATACATACATAGAGACAAAACATGGATTGTCTCTGGTGACCAGGGGCAGAGGGGAAGGGAGAAGGAGGGTAACTGGTTAATGGGTATGAGGTTTCCTTTTGAGATGCAAATGTTTTGGAACTAGACAGAGTTGTGGTTGTACACATTGTGAATGGACCAAATGCTACTGAATTGTGCACTTTATTTAATTTATTTATTTTGGAGACAGAGTCTCACTCTGTTGCCCAGGCTGGAGTGCAGTGGCGCCATCTCGGCTCGCTGCAACCTCCACCTCCCGGGTTCAAGTGATTCTCATGCCTTAGCCTCCCAAGTAGCTGGGATTACAGGCACGTGCCACCACACCCAGCTAAATTTTGTATTTTTGGTAGAGACAGAGTTTCACCATGTTGCCCAGGCTGGTCTTGAACTCCTGACCTCAGGTGATCCATCCAGCTCGGCCTCCCAAAGTGCTGGGATTACAGGTGTAAGACACCGTGCCCAGTTCTGAGCTGCACACTTTAAAATGGTTTATGTTATGTTTCACCTCAATAAAAAAGAAAAGTATAATATTGGTCTCCATTATGTGCTCATAAAGATGGGACAGAGGATGAAGAGGACAGGTTATTTGATGTGAGCATATAAGGGCCCTCAGCTCCCCAGGCTGGGCTCACTCAGCATGGAAGACAGGCACATGGTTTGCAACCCTTCCCATCCATTCTGAGGAAATTTCCATCCAAGTCAAAGGAAGGAGTGAATCCACCATCTTTCTGAGTATGAGAGTTCTAGTACTGAGCTCAAAGAACCCAATGCAGAGTGATGGCAGAGATCCCCTGCCTGAAGGTACCCCCACATCAGCAAGGCTTACAGTTCCCCTGTCCTGATGACCAGGAAGAAAGGTGAAAGGGACAGGCTTGCTAGCCTACAGCAGTCAAGTCCACATTTCCTGTTCAACCTTAGTCATTGCACAGACTTGCCCTATGGCCCAGTCATGCCACCTCTCAGGTTCCTCTCCCAGGCCCTCCAACCATACCAGAGGTGACTGCTTAGGTGCAGAGAAGTGCAATATCCAGATGCAGGGGTGGTTGGTTTTAGTGAGATCACCCTGCGGAGGACCAGGAAACTCCCACATCCTAGGAGGGAAAGTAAAGGAGAGGGGGTAGGTTGAGCCTGAAGAAGAGGGGCCACAGTGATTGTATTCACATGCTGGGAGAGAGTGTAGAATTTTTCTGTCTAGTTCCACAGGGGCAAAGCTAGGACCAAATAGGAGGATGTTTCAGAGAGAGAGGTGCTTCCTTGAGTCACAGGAAGAATTGTCTGATAAATGCAGCCGTGCCACAATACCATTAGTGAAAATTAAACATACTCTAAATATGATATGTTTGAAGGATCCTTTTATATATAATAACACAAGAGGCAGGTTGTAAGGATATAAAATACATGACAGGAGGGCTCATTGCGGGGGGCAGGGGGAGAGTGCAGAAAAGAACAAAAATAAATACAACAAAGAAATAAATCCTTTGTGGATGGATGGTATACTAAGTACTGGAGAACATGATTAATTCAGCTCTTGCATATCTGAGGTCTCCCAATCCCCCTACACACACACACACACACACACACACACACACACACAAACACACATTCATCCATACAGGAAGAAAACAGAATAGAGCTACCTGAAGGTGAAATGTTCTCCCATGTTAAGTACTGTTTCATAAAAACTCCATGGCATTGGTCAGGCGTGTTACTGACAACATTCCCACACAGGAGGAAGGCTGGATGCTTTTCAGAACCATCTGGACACTCTTCAAACATGCAGATTCCCGGGCCCTCAGTCTTCTAGGCAGGGGCCAAATCAGGTTGTAGATTATTTTTTAATGCCCTTAGAACCTGTTAGTTATCTCACACAGGGATGGTCCACACACATGGGCAACCTGCCTGAACACAAGGCCTTTAAATTTGCAAGGCTTGTGAGAGATTCAGATTCAAAATGTCCAAGATGGGGGACACATGTGAGTTTGCTAATGATCCGCCTGGTGGAAGACCCCTGGACATGGTGGTATCTTGTCGAGTTCGAGAGCATTGACTGTGTGGTTAGACTGCCTGGTTTGAGGCCACTTCCCGCTTAAAAGTGCGGGGCGGCGGGGAGGGGGCGGTGCTTGGGCAAGCACTGAGCTTGGAAGCTTTGTATTTATCATCTGAAAAATGGGGATAACAATGGCACCGATCCTAGAGGGCTGCTGTGAGGATTTATCACACAATTCCTATGTAAAGCGCTTGGCAAAGCATGGGGCACAGAGCAAACGCTTAACAAATGTCAGCTGCTGCCCCGAGTAGGTTTGAGATCATAGGGATGAGGGAAGCGTTCTGTCCACCTCCACGACACGGCCACTGTGAGTAGTAAGTGGCTGCAATAATGATGCATCCACGGTCACAGCCCGCTTTGCTGTTTTTCCTTTTCTTCCTGGCCCTGGTTTCTTTCCCCATATTGGGGGCGCCTGGTGTTGATTCCACAAGCTGTCCCTGGCAGACGGATGAGATGCCCGTGGCTCCCATGAGCTGTCGCCGTCGGGAGCTCCTCACATTCCCGCAGCCACATTCTGGGCAGGCTGTCCTGGTGGTCACAACACATCTGAAGTGACAGGGATGAGAGAACACTGGCAGCATCGAGACATGGCTCAGCTGGCAGCTCTTCATCTCCTGGAGCGGAAGCCATCTCAGTGTTGGGCTGCAGTCGGCAGGGATTCATTCACACAGCCGACCAGGTGGCAGGCATTATTCTAAAGAACACACACGTGGACAGGAGACAAAGCCCCTCTGCTCTCATGGAGCTTCCATCCCAGTGGGGAAGATGGTAAATAAATGTTGAACAAAAAATCCAGTAGCAATAAGTGCAACAGAGAAAACACAACTGACCTGCACACGGATGTTTAGCAGCTTTGTTGATAATTTTGCCAAAACCCAGACAGAAGCAACCAGGACGTCCTCCCATCAGTGGATGGAGAAACAGAGGTACATCCAATGGAACATTACTCAGTGCCCAAAAGAAGTGAGCTACCAAGCCGTGGAAGGACATGGAGGAAAGGCACACTACTAAGTGAAGGAAGCCAGTCTGAAAAGGCTGCACACTGTGAGGTTACAACCGCATGACATTCCGGAAAAGGCAAAACTATAGAGATAGTAGAAAGATCTGTGATTGCTGGGGGTGCGGGTTGGGGTATGAATAGAGCACAGAGGAGGATGTTTAGGGCAGTGAAACTTCTCTGTATGATGCCTTAATGGTGGATACTTGTCATTATGTAATACATTTGTCCAAACCCATAGAACTCCAAGAGTGAATTCTAACATAAACTGTGGCCTGTGGGTGATAATGATGTGTCCATGGAGGTTCACCGACTGTAACGAACATGTTAGCATGGTGAGAAATGTTGATAATGGAGGGCACTGTGCACGTGTGAAGATGGGGTGCATGGGAACTCTCTGTACCTTGAACCTGAAACTGCTCTAGAAGTATTTTTTTAAAAGAAAAAAACCACAGTAGTGATTGATGTGATGTGATAAAGTGAAACGAGTGGTCAAGGAAGACCTCACTGTGAGAAGCTGACATCTGACCAAGACCTGAATGGTACAAAGGCACTAATTTTGCAAAGACAGGTCGGAAAATCATCCCAGGCAGGAAGAGCTGCTTGTGCAAAGGCCCTGTGGCAGGAATCACATTGCCCCATGCAAGAAACTGAGAGAAGCCGGTATGGCTGGAGCTTGGAGGGCACAAGGAGAAGAATGAACAAGTGACGATCAGAGAGATAGAGTCCAAGACCTGCTCATGGAGAGCTCTGAAGGCCAAAGGAAGGAGCTTAAAGCATATTCTAAGCATGACAGGAAGTGGCGGTGGGGTTTGAAGCCAGAGTGACATGGTGAGATTTGCTTGTAAATACCACTCTGGCTGCCACATGGAGGGCAGAGTGTCGATGGGCCAGGGTGGAAGCGGGGAGGCCAGGTAGGAGGCTCCACAGCCTCTGAGTGAGGCCAGCCCTTAGTCTGCACTCCAGACACCCCACACTCTTTCAACAAGACCCCCACCCTGTGCAGCCAGCCTCATGGCCACCTCTGGGGTAACACATAAAATACCCAGAGGGGTGAGGACAGAGCTAAAGATTTCTTAAGAGTCTGTTAGTGCTGGGCACAGTGGCTCACACCTGTAATCTCAGCATTTTGGGAGGCCAAGGTGGATAGATCACTTGAGGTCAGGAGTTTGAGACCAGCCTGGCCAACATGGTGAAATCCCGTCTCTACAAAAATATAAAATATTAGCCAGGTGTGAGGGTACACGCCTGTAATCCCAGCTACTTGGAGACTGAGGCAGGAGAATCACTCGAATCTGGGAGGTGGAGGTTTCAGTGAGCCGAGATTGTGCCACTGCACTCCAGCCCGGGTGACCGAGTGAGACTCCATTAAAAAAAAAAAAAAAAAAGAATCTGTTAGTGCTGGGTTTTCACATTGGGTCTGGTGGGTTTTCTGAAAGTGACTCAGGGGTCTTCTTCAAGGAGGGTTAGGTGGAAGGAGAATAGGTGGGACTCAGGACCCCTTCCCACTCTCCCCAGAGTTGCCACTGTTTTATACTGGGGTTTCATATAAGGTTTTATTTGAAGAAAAGACTGCTGAGTGAAGGAAGAACAACAGTAAAGGCAGATTGGGAAAGGAGAGTGACTGGCATAAAGATAGTGTGGGAGGAAAGAACTGGAAACCCTGTGCAGCAGCGTAATGTTCCATATTCAAAAACCCTGTGCCCAGTGGCCGTGACGCATGGGGGCAATGGCAAGGCATGGGCATGAGGAGGAACAGGCCAGGCTAAGGCTGCAGGGCTGGCTTTGGAAAATCCCCCAGGTGTCCCATGCTAGCCTTTGCATTTGTGTTGAGGCCTGGGGTGCCCAGTCTCATCTTCCCCTATCCCATTTTGGATCACTCCTACTTATCCCCCATGCAGACTGAATAGATCAGACACTGGCCAGACTCTAGATGACAGTACAGTCCCGACTCACAAGCTCTGCAGCACCCAGCCCAGGACAGTCAGGCTTGCTCAGTCCTGTCCGCTCCCCTATTTCTTGCTGCCACTTTCAACTCAGAACTGACCAGAGAGCCAAATACATTCCCAAATCAATCACATCAGATGCCCACTTCTAGTTAGCCCATCGTTTCCCAGACACATTTGGAGCCTTCCTTTCACTCATGACAAAGCTTTCCCACTCCCCTGCCTGCCTCTGAGTCTCTGTCAAATGCAGATGATGGTGGCTGACTCCCTTGCTGTAGCAAGCTCTGAATAAATAGCTTCCGCTTGTTCTCATGTGGGTGGTCTTTGTTTATTTCCACACTGTCTTTACGTCAATCACTCTTCTTTCCTAGTCTGCCTTTACTGCTTTCCTTATTTCTCCTAATTCTTTGCCATCTTCCAGGCTCAGGTCAGGTGCTACCTCCTCTGGGAAGTCTCCCTTGGTTTCCCAGCACCATCCCTTCCCACCAAGGCTGGATTAGGTCCTCGTCCTATGTGCTCTTAGAGCATTCTGGAATATGATCACTATAATGAGTGCCAGATTTCAGTGTCAATTAATTGTTTCCCCAACTGCATCATGAATTCCTTGAGGCTAAGACAGTGTCTTGTTCAACCTGCACGACGTCCAGCACACAGAGAACCCTAATACACATTTACTGGCCGCCTAGCCAGCACCCATACTATCCTCCTCCCATCCACAGTGCCCACATTTTTCTTTGGAGAATTCATGTCTACCCCTTTCTCAGAGCAATCCTACACCAATTCCAGGGCTAGGCCCTGATTAGTTTAAGCCAATTACTAGCCTGTCACCACAACAGCTGGTTTAGGAATGGGCATCTCTTCCAGCAAGCAGCAGTGTGATTCATGAAGACTTCTGCTGAGACCTCTGAGAAAGAGGAGTTTCCCCTCTTCTGAAAAAGACCCTGTGGTTATCTTCAGTAAGAGGAGAGGCTGGAGCTGTTAGGGGTGGGAATGGGGGTCTCCATGTGGAATCTGAGGATAACCCAGAAAGCAGAGAGAAGACATAGGAAGACTTAATTCTTCATGTCCTTGTTTGAGTTACTGATTGAGTATTTTCTGAAACAAACCTTACTGTGGGTTTTTAATTACATATACATTTACATTAACAATTCTCTTTAATTTGTAAGCCAATTAGAGTTGAATTTTCTATCACTTGCAACTGGCAGTGCTTTCAGAATCAGAAATGCCCCTAGAATGCTGGTTGATGCCTACCTTGCTGCCACTTTCTGTATAAAAAAAGCGTCCTTCCTCCTGCCCACCTCTACCTGGATCCAGCCCCAGCTTCCGCATGGATCTGCCCTTGACCATAAAATGTTGCCCTCTCCAGAACTTCCACACTCTCCTCAACTGGCTCTCTGACTCAGCAGAGAAACCTCTTTAAGTTTCTCCCATCTTTTATTTTTTTTTTTTTGAAACAGTCTCACTCTGTCGCCCAGGGTGGAGTGCAATAGCGTGATCTCAGCTCATTGCAACCTCCACCTCCTGGTTTCAAGTGATTCTCCTGCCTCAGCCTCCCAAGTAGCTGGGATTACAGGCACCTGCCACCACGCCCAGCTAACTTTTATATTTTTAGTAGAGACAAGGTTTTACCATGTTGGCCAGGCAGGCCTTGAACTCCTGACCTCAAGTGATCCACCCACATCAGTCTCCCAAAGTGCCAGGATTACAGGCATGAGCCACCATGCCCAGCCTCTCTTATAACAAAAAGATCCTTCTCTGTATCCCACAGCCTCCCTATATATGCATATTTGAATTTTTTCTCCATCTCTTCTCTTCTGAAAGCTTTTTCTTTTTTGGCTTCTTCCTTTCCCATTCACTCCTCATGCTCCTCTAACTCTCTTCTCCTGACCTCCCATGAGCTGAGTCTAGTGTTCTCAGTCTTTATTTTGCCAAACCTCCTGGAGGTATCAAAAATTGTTAACCACTCCATCTATCCTAACATTCTTTCCTCCTTGGCCTCTAAGACATCACTTTGAGGCCCCGTCTTGGGTCTGGCATTTATAGCCTCCATGGTGGCACTGATAACATGGCTGGATTCTCTTCTTCTGCCTAAAATTCAGTGTCTCCATTGGGCTCATGTGCCCCCATCTCCAGTCCCCATCTTTGCTGGTGGTACCCACCCAAGTCATCCAAGCCAGACACCTGGGAATTGCCTTTAAAACCCACCCCTTTTCACAGCCCACACCCAGGCATCAAGGCCCTCAGACTGCCTACTTCCCAATGCTGCTCATTCCATCTCCCCCACACTCTTCCCATCTCACCTTTCGCATACATGTCTCACACACTGTGGCAATAACCTCCTAGTTGGTCTCCTCCATCCAATCCATTCTCCATATTGTGATTACAGTGACTTTTCTAAACCCCTGATCTGATCATGTCAGTGCTCCTCCGAAAACCCTTCCATATCATCCCATTAATCTATAAGATCAGACCCATGCTTCTGAGCACAGCACTCAAGGTTTTTGGAGATCAGGCTCCTGCAGGTCTGTCCAACCGCCCCCCACCCTCCCACCACCAACCCCAAATGCTTTTTAACTGCACGCTGTAGCACACCATCTGTGCCTCCATACCTTACACATGTGATCCCCTGTGCCTGGAAGGATCTTTCCTCCTTGCATGTGATCAGTTCCTACTCAGTCTTCAAGACTCTGCTCAGATATCTGCTGAGTGAAGAATCCTGCGCTCCCGCTGTGACAGTCGACCACAAACCTGCCTCTCTGGGGCACGTGGCACACTGCAGTAAAACTATGTTGAAACTAAAAGTGGGAAACATCTGTAAACATCCAGATAGTGACTATCTTAGGCTTTGTGAGGCACGCGGTTTCTGTCACGACTACTGAACTTTACCTTCGCAGTGTGAAAGCAGCCACAGACAGTGAGTGAACAGGCGTGTCTCTGTTCCAATAAAACTGTACTGACAAAAACAGGCAGATAGTGGTCTGGACTTGGCCCAGAGGCTGTAGTTTGCTAACTTCTGACTTAATTTTTCTCCCCAATTCATGAAATTATTCTTTTTTTTTTTTAAATGCCCTTCGCAAACACTGTCAATCTTTGTGAAATTCTTGAGGCTGACATCGTGTCCTGTTCATTCTTGTGTGCCCAGTGGCCAGCATAGTCCCTGGCAAGGAATATTTATGGAATGGAAGATCCAAGTAAAGGTTTCAATCCTGCCACTTATCTTTTACATTTTACTTGTTTTCCAAGCCTTTAAAAAATCTCAAAATGGAAATAAATATTACTGCATTACTGACTTTTTCAGATGGTTGTTATAAGAACTAAGTGAAATACTGCACAGGAACATAAAGCTGTTTTTACTTTTTCTTATTGCATTCCTTCATGACAAACTCAAGTGACATCACTAAAAGCAAGACCTTTATGTTTTCTCTGAATATAGGGTAAACGTGACCCAAGGGAGGCCTATATTCTGCCTGTCAGGGGCTGCTCTGGGGCTTAGCTGCAGGCCACACTCTGCCTTATAGTATCCCCTTATTCTGGGAGTGAAGCCCAGAGTGAGGTTGCTCAGCCCATGTCTCCTCTCCCACTTCACTTCACTTGCCTTCTTCCAGATTCCTCAGGTGGCCTTGGTCAGAGTGAGAGAGAAAAGGGGATATCATGATAGAAGAATGGTTTAATGTTCTCCAAAGCCTGTTGAGGACTGTTTTTGTGTTAGAATAGGATCAGATGACTGACTGGTAGTAGATACAAGAAGAAGGATGGCATCAAGGTTTCTGGTTGGGAAACTGGACTAGGATGACTCTAATAATTGACACCAAGAATACAGAAGGGAGAGTAAGTCTGGTAGTCACCGGGGTAAAGGGAGATCACAAGCATGGAACAGAATATATTCAGTTTGAAACGTCTAAGAGCCATGAATGAAACAGTTCTTCAGGTATTCCAAGGTTGTGCCCATGAATTACTGCCTAGGGATACACCAATAGATTGCTGCTACCAAGGCTGCATGCCAGCAATTAGTTCTTAAAATAAACTAATCAAATGACTAGAATAGTACTACAAGAACCAACTGAGAGACACATTCACACATCACTGCCACAGGAAATTGTGGGGGAACAAAGAGATAATAAAAGCCCAACAGAGCCAATGCAAAACTCAGCCATTCTGCATTGGATTAAAAAAATGCAGCAGGGCTTATTATTACAGCTGCCTGGAAACAACTTGTTCAGGACTGAGAGAGAGGAGCTGAAATAGGAGGAAATAGAAGTATACAGAATTAAGGAGTATGCATGAACTCTTTTCAGATCTCTCCTGGAAGGATCTTTCCTTCTTGCATGTGATCAGTTCCTACTCAGTCTCAAGACTCTGCTCAGACACCTGCCGAGTGAAGAATCCTGTGCTCCTGCTGTGCCACTCGACCACAAATCTGCCTCTCTGGGGCATGTGGCACATTGCAGTAAAACTATGTTTAAACTAAAGGTGGGAAACATCTGTAAACGTCCATTCCCCACACCCCGCCATCCACCCCATCCCCCTGACCCATGTGAACTTAGCCAAGGCAGGGAGAGGCAGGCTAGGCCTGCTGAGTGCTATCAATGGTTAAACACACAGCCCCTCACTCCTCTTTAAAAAAAAGATCTTATTTTTTTTAAAGAATCTGAAAAGAGTTCAGATTTATCCCTCATTGGGTTAGAGGGTTCCATGTGGACAGGCAGCAGCTCCTTTTAATTGGAACTCATGATCATATGTATTTGTCAAGAAATTTGTTCCTAATACAAAGTAATAATGTTTGCAGAGCAGCTCAGGTTATTAACACTAGAATAACTACATTCTCACTCATATTCTGTTTTTTTTTTCTTCTTCTTGAAGAATAAAGAACCAGTGTGTGTCCTGCCTGGGCCTAGTTAGTCTCTATCACATTTGTCTTGGCAGAAAAAGTCATCCAGGAATCTGAGGGATAAAATCTGCCTTCTCAGAGCAGCCCTCAAGCCCCTGTATGACCCAGCTCCTGACCCCCGTGTGGCTTCTTCTCTCCCAGCATCTGCCCTCCTATATCCCCACACCAGCCTCCAGGCCTTGGACCACCCTGTATAGGCCATGTGCTTTCTGCACCTCCTGCCATCTCTGCTCACAATTTGCTGATGCCAGAAATGCTATTCTCTTCCTTCTCCACAGTGAAAATTCCCTTTCTCCAAGGCCCTAAGTGGGCCAACCCTCCATAACAGGGCCCATGCCTTCCTACTGAAAGTAAGTGGCAATTTCTCTTGTGCTTCCTAGCATGCCCCATGCTCTGTTCCAGTGGTCATTTCCTCCTGCCTCATGGGATGAGTTTCTTATTCCCAAATCCATCTCCTGCATCGGACTTTGAGGTTAAGCTCAGAGTCCATGTCTTGTCTCCCCTGAGACAGTACAATAAATACTCATGGGATGAGTGAACAGCCATCCTATCAGATGCTTCCTATTACTGGGAGATATTTCAATAGCTCATCAATGAATCAGTATAAATCCTTGGTTGCCATAACACTGGATAGATCTGTTGTACAGTATAAGCTTGAGTAATAACAGCAGCAGCAATAACCTAACAATAACATCTAACCAGCATCCTGTCCCTGCAGCAGAGCCTGCCCCGGCTCAGCAGACATGCTCATCTTTCTTTGTCAAATCTTCCCCTGCTGACTCTCAGAGCTTTCTGTCTGACCTGTCAGGGCCACACTCAGTGTCACCGTATTTGCTCCACTCCACGACTCTCAGAATTGAGGGATTCAGACACCCCAGGCAGCAGCCTCAGAATTGCCAACACCTCCATTCTCAGTCTCTTCCTTTCTTTTTCATCCTGAGCTCTGGCTTAGCTGCACTGGGTTCTGAAATCTGCCTTCAGCCCAGGGATCGGCCGGGTATGACTGAGGGCCACCGTCCCCTGCTTCCCCTCCTGCCCTCTGATCCCCGTGGCCATCTCCCTTCCGTCTCTCCCATCCTAAGGAAGGAACGATGCAACAGATGGAGACCCAGCCGTGCTCCATTCCTTCCAGCTCACAGGCATCTGAAGGCCAGGGCTGTGAGTCTCCTAGGAAACTCAAACTGTCCCCTATTGATGCCTAGCCTAAGGAGACAGAACTCCAAGCAAGCGGAGAAAGAGGGATCTCTGGAAGAAAATAAGATTAGAAGGGGAAGAGGCAAGGAGGGACTCCACAGCTCCCACTCCCCAGAGCACCTGCCACAAAATGATATATCACCACATCTCCTTTATCCCAGACGAAATGATCCCATGTCTCAGCATCTCCTAAGAAAGTCAGTCTGCCCACACAATCCTCCTGCCTCCCCTTTTGGAAGAGGCAGTAACTATACCAAACTTTCCAGGGCAGGACTTGGCAGCAGAGGAAAGCACTCACCAGCCTGTTTCAGGACCTCGGCCTCCCCCACACTCAGAGAGAGAAACCCAGTTCCTGGCCGGTGTGGGGTCAACCAGTAGTCGTCTTCTAGAATTTTCACTTAGCCCAGGAAACCTTGTATATGGGATTTGACTCCCCGCTTTCCCCTCCTCCCTCCTCAGGGTTGGAGTGGGGTGGACTCCATCTGCTTGGTGGCTGTGTTTCACGCTTGGCTCCCTTTCACTGTCAGGGGGAGAGATCTGGGAGGAGTGAGGGGCTGTGTGTTTAACCATTGATAGCACTCAGCAGGCCTAGCCTGCCTCTCCCTGCCTTGGCTAAGTTCACATGGGCCAGGAGGAAGGGGTGGAGGGCGGGGTGCGGGGAATGGTATCAGGTGGTCCTAATTCCCTCCTAGGGAGGGGGTGGAGGGGGACACCTGGTTTTAGGATTAGGGATTTGGCTGAAAAACAGCTGTTTCCTGCTCAACACTGGGAACTAATCTATAGGTTGAAACCTAAACCTCTTGGCTATTACTAAGCTGGGGAAGAGGGAAGTGTTGGGAAAGAAGAAAGGGACTTTTCCCTCCAGGTGACCACCATGAAGATCTAGTGAATACCTCAGATTCACACCAGGCTCTCTAGGGGCAAAAGCTCTTTATGAGGCACCGTGTTATTCGTAAGCCACCAGCAGGACCAGAGCCCCACAAGAAGCCTGAATCCACCAATAAAATGCAGCCATTTCTAGGGTGGGAGGTGCCTGCATCTCACTGCCACACCACAACTAGCTGGGTTATCAAGCCATATAGCTTGGACACAGAGACGTCTGTGTTCTTTGTTGTAACTCCATTGTGTGGGACTGCCACAAATCTTTTAACCATCCACTTGTTATGGACCTTTAAGTTGTTTTTCTTTATTTCCTCCCCCATTACAACAACGCTACAACTCACGTCCTTGTATTTATATCCCTAAATATGGAGAAAGTGTGGTTGCTGCTTCATGCTGTCTCTTTGACCCAAGGCCAACTAACTGGAGCTTGGCACATTGCAGCCTGGCACAGCAAGGAAGTCCAAGGTGCATAGGTGTCCCTGGTCCACAGCCCAGCTTTGTCGTTGACACCCACACCACACAGACTGGCAGTCACTGGGTACACTGGGGAGGACAATCACCAATGCTACAATCCAGACAGCTTTCTACGGTCTTTGGGGCTGTGGGATTTTTCCTCATTCATTCATACTCATTCATGCTCTGAGGGGCAGGACTAGGAAACATGCATGACATGGAAAAGGTGCTCAAATGTAGTCAGTATACCCTCCCAATTAGCTGATCCAACACCCTGTGAAGGGCTGGCTTAAATAAGATTTGTGGATTATCTGTGAGTGGATGTATTCAGGCCCTACTCCCTGGTCCTGCTAGTCACTGACAGCCTGACCAGTCTCCTGCCATATAAAGATTAGCAGGTAAAACAGGATCTAAAGAAAACAAAAGTTAAGGTGTTACCGCTAGGGTGTATTGCCTGCCTCCACCTGCTGAAAAGCGAGACGCGAACTCCCTCCTCTGAGGAGGAATTCTGACTCCACCACCACGGAGAAGAGCCCCCACCTCTCTACAATTCAAGAAGCCAGCTTCTCACTTGCCTTGGCTCCCTGTCTGCTCCCCTCAGGGAGGAAGTTTTCACAGCAATTAGACACACATCCTTCTTCACAGCTGGAGGGAGAGGCTTGTGAAGTTCCCCAACCCCCTCCCGGCTCCAAGTGGGTGGAGAAGGCGTGGGGTATCAAGGCGTCAGGCAGCAGCTGTCTCCAGGGGCTCTGTCATTAAAGAAGAGTGGTCAGAGGGAGGGGGATGGTGAGGTGGGGCATGATAATCTTGTGTGACAGGTCCCTAAGGGCGGGGACCCAAGATTTGGAAAGGATAAGGAGGAGGGACCCAGGTGGGAGGGAGTAAGCAGCTGAAGGTAGAAGTCCAGAAAGGGGCCTTGGAATTAGCATTAGAAGGTCTAGGGCTCTTCAAAAGGTCAAACACAGAGCTACCGTATGACCCAGTAATTCCGTCAGATGAATAAGCAAAATGCAGTATATCCATACGGAGGAATATCACTCAGCCGTAAAAAGAAATGAAGCACTGATGTGGCGAACTCTCAAAACATCTTGCTAAGGAGAAGAAGCCAGACACAAAGACTGCATATTGTATGATTCCATTTATAGGAAATGTCCAGAATAGGCAAATCTCTAGAAAACAGACTAGTGGTTGCCTAGGGCTGGGGGTGGAGGTGGGGAGAGGAGTGACTAACAATGGCATAGATTCTTGTGGGGGCCTGGGAGTGGTGATAAAAATGTCCTAAAATCCATTGTGATGATGGTTGCCCAAGTCTATGGGCACTAGAAATCACTGAATTGTATCTATCTATCTATCTATCTATCTATCTATCTATCTATCGATCGATCGATCTATTTATTTATTTATTTTTGAGATAGAGTCTCCCTCTGTCGTCCAGGCCAGAGTACAGTGGTGCCATCTCCGCTCACTGTAACCCTGCCTCCAGGGCTCAAGTGATTCTCCTGCCTCAGCCTCCCGAGTAGCTGGAAATACAGGCACCCGCTGCCATGCCCAGCTAATTTTTGTATTTTTAGTAGAGATAGGGTTTCACCATGTTGACCAGGCTGGTCTCGAACTCCTGACCTCAAGTGATCCACCCGTCTCAGCTTCCCAAAGTGCTGGGATTACAGGTGTGAGCCACTGTGCCCAGCCTGAATTCTTTAATTTATATAGTAAATATTATAACATGAATTGTCTCTCAATAAAGCTGTCATTTAAAAATAGTAATAAGGCAAGGCACTGTGGCTCAAGCCTGTAATAATCCCAGCACTTTAGGAGGTGGAGGTGGGTGAATTGCTTGAGTCTAGGAGTTCAAGACCAGCCTGGGCAACAAGGCAAAACTTCACCTCTACAAAAAATACAAAAATTAGCCAGGCATGATGGTGTGTGGCTGTGGTCCCAGCTACTCAAGAGGCTGAGGCGGGAGGATCACTTGAGCCCAGGAAGCTGAGGCTGCAGTGGGCTGAGATTGTGCCACTGCACTCCAGCCTGAACAACAGAGTGAGACCCGCTCTCAAAAAAAAAAAAAATATATATATCTATACATATATATACACACATACACATATACATATATACACATATATACACACATAATATACATATATACACACACATATATATACATATATATGAAAAAAGAATTGCATAAGGACTTGGAAGGCTTTGTTAGAAAAAAAAAAACTATGATACTTTGAAAAGGAAAATGGATAAATTTATACATACAGTTTCAAATGTTCAAAGGAATTAAATTAACTAAGTTTATTGATGAAACCAAACAAGTGATTGCTAAAATCTATAAGATTCATGAAGAAAACTGTAAAACTTGTTGATTGAATAAAAAGTTTAAGGAGTAATTAGGTTTGGGGATTTGTAATTTTAATATATTGAAGAACGGTTAATTAAAAAAAAAGACTGGGCCGGGCGCGGTGGCTCAAGCCTGTAATCCCAGCTCTTTGGGAGGCCGAGATGGGTGGATCACGAGGTCAGGAGATCGAGGCCATCCTGGCTAACACGGTGAAACCCCATCTCTACTAAAAAATACAAAAAACTAGCCGGGCGAGGTGGCGGGCGCCTGTAGTCCCAGCTACTCGGGAGGCTGAGGCAGGAGAATGGCATGAACCCGGGAGGCGGAGCTTGCAGTGAGCTGAGATCTGGCCACTGCACTCCAGCCTGGGCGACAGAGCGAGACTCCGACTCAAAAAAAAAAAAAAAAAAAAAAAAAAAAAAAAAAAAAAAAAGACCTAGGGCTAAGGTCTTGTATGTCACCTTGAGCAAGTTACAAACTGTCTGGTCAGTCTCTATCTCTATAGTAAATTATAAATTGCTGTACAAAAGGAAGGTGGCTCTAGAATGGCCAGAAACCTCTCCCTCCCTGAGCAGCTTTCCCAAGAGGTATCTGTGCAACCCCACCAGCCATCATTATTTCCAAACCCAGCTTCCTCACCCTGGGCCCTGCCAGGCTCCCTAAGTGGGGTATCCATTTGAAATCCAGACCATTGTCCATCTGAGGACCCACCATCTGGACACATCTGCTCATGACATCACTCAAATCAAGCTGCTTATTCTGTCCTCTACTGGGCAGATTGCAAGCCTAGTTTCAACAGACCGTAGTCCTAAAGCCATTTGAAAACCATAGGCTGAGCTCGAGCAGGGAAAAAAAGAGGGGCAAGACTACAGCAGAAGAAGCTTGGGGTGGGGAAAAGAGAAATGACTTTCAGTCCCTTAACCAGATCACGAGCTTCTTGAGGGCAAAAGAAGAGTCTTTTACTCTTTCTTTGACCCTTCACAGAAGCGAGTATTAGCTCAAAGCAGAACAGGGCTGGGCTTAATAAACTGGTGAATGACAAACTAGCTAGGAAGCCATGCAGACCAGGGGAAACATACCAGACAAGATGCAGAGATTTAGTCTCATAAGGAAGCGTGTTTAATCCAGCTGGCACATGTGACTTGCAGCCACACACACCTGAGTTTCCATCCCACCTGGCCATTTACCTGCTACATGGTCTTCCGCGGTTTATTCTCTGTCTCTGAGTCTGTTTTCTTGCCTTTAAAAGTGAGATAAATGCACTTATTTATTACAAGGTTGCTGGGACAATTGCTAAATGATGTACATATATAGCATCTAATCCAAGGCCTGGCACATAGTTGGCATTCAAAAACTATTGGTCCTTTCTTCGCCTGTAATCCCAGCACTTTGGGAGGCTGATGCAGGTAGATCATGAGGTCAGGAGTTCAAGACCAGCCTGGCCAACACAGCGAAACCCTGTCTCTACTAAAAATGCAAAAATTAGCCAGCTATAGTGGCGGGCACCTGTAATCCTAGCTACATGGGAGGCTGAGGCTGGAGACTCACTTGAACCTGGGAGGTGAAGGTTGCAAGGAGCCAAGATTGCACCATTGCACTCCAGCCTGGGTGACAGAGCAAAACTCCATCTCAAAACAAAACAAAGCAAACAAAATAAACAATTGGTCCTTTCTCCTCTCCCCCAAGTTATAGCTGGTATACTGACTTGTGATACGGCTTTGGACAAGATGGGGTTTCACACTTACTATATAGATCTACAGTGTAGACGAAGCCTGTGCAGACACCATACCCTAGCTTATACCTAAGGAATTATTGTTTACTCTTAGAGCCAACAGATGGTTATCTGCACAGGCAGTCTACTTTAGACCAGAGAGAAAGGCAGGCTCCTATAAAATGCCAGGCCAGCCAAATCCCCTCTGGGCTCCCCTCTCTCCTGCCTTTGCCATGGTTTCTACAAGCAAAGCACTCCACATCAGCTTCTTCCACCAATGTCCCACGAGCTCTAACATCAACCAAACAGCTGGAGTCAGCCCCAGAGACGGAGCTGGGTCTTCTGAAGTGACATCCATTCGGCTGCCAATATTGGTTTAGCTGCTGATATTCCAAGGATAGCACATCCCCGGTTGCATTTTTAAAATTCCTGTCTGATGTGATAAGCGGGAGCACAGGGAGGAAAGAACTAAGACAGCAGGAGGGAGCAGCACCTGTTCCTTCCCTCCCTCCCTGCAGCCTTCTGCATTTACATCCCATACAGACATCAGTCTGGATCCAACTGCTATCCTGGCAGGCTTCTACAGGCTGGAGGAGATGTGAAAATACAGGAGGCATGGGGGAGGGGAGGTGGGAGCAAAAAGCGGGAGGCAGCAGACAGAATGAGGATTTTCCTGAGTTATAAGATACACCATTTGTCTAGAAGTCTGGTTGCAAAGCACTGGCGGCTGCAAGTGCTTATACCAAAGACTCTTAGCTCCAGTGGTGTGGAAGAAACCTTGGTGTCTTATGCCCTGGAAGGGTCTCCCTTTGCTAGAGCATATGGTCCTCTTATTAGAAACTCACAGGTGACATGCTGTTTCAAACCTCACAGTCCAGCCTCTGGTGGAAAGGTGGGCTTAGCGAGGTAGCAGGAAAGGCCGAGAGGGGTCTAGACATGATTGCATCACTGCAGCAGAAAGGAGTAAACAGCACAAGCTGTTAGGGCAGTAGCTTTCACTCATGTCCCCCACACTCACACTACAGGTCTTGGTGCCCATAGGAAAATGGGGCTAAGCACAGGGGCTGCCTCAGGTGCCTGGAATCAGTTTGAGGGCAGCAGGTGGGCAAGACAGTTCCTAATGAAGCTCCATGGCCCCACCCTCAGTGATCCACAGCTGTGTGTCCTGGGCCCATGCTGTCCGAGGGGGCCTGTGTCAATGTTTCTGGAGAGAGGAGGCCCCGCTTCCCTCTGACAGGCAGAGGGACTTAGGAGTTTGAGTACAATTAACCAAATAGACCCATTTGGGAAATCGAAGGCCTGGGGAAGCTCAGTGGTTTCTCTGCCTTGCATCGGAGGGCCAGTGTCTGCTTCCTGTGATGGGAGGTGACAAGGAGTGGACGTACTGTGGGTGGCAGGAGAGAAGGGGAGAGATGAAGCCTGGAAGCCTGAGCATGGAGGATGCTGCATGCTGGAGTGGGAGGAAGAGGGAGGGGTGGCTCAGGAGCAGACGCCTGGGGCAGCTCCATGTGGCAGTGGTTTCCAACAAAGGGAGAAGACGCAGATAAACGGAGGGCTTCCTCCTTAGGCGGTTTCAAAGTCACACCTGGAGCCCCAGGGAACACTTGCACAGAAACAACTAGGCGTTGTTTCCAGTGAATCTTGGAATGAGCCACCCTAAGTACACAGCCAGCCCCAAACCCAAATGGTTTGCCACACAGATGCCAGAGTTGGACACAGGATTTGAATCCCGGCCCTTTCTTAGATGGGTGGCTTTGGGCAAGTTCCTTAACCTCTGTGTACTTTTATTCTGCCATCAGTAAAACACGGGTAATAATGGGCCCTACTTCATGGGGCCGCTGTGGGAGGATGGAGTGCAGGGCACAGTGCCTGGTGCATGGGGAGTGCTGAGATGCTGATTACTATAATGACGACTGTTATCATCATCTACAGAAGCCTGGGTCAGCTTCCCTTCTCTCAGAACTTACTGTACCCTCAACAGCCATATGTCCTGCTGGCAAGTAGTCTCTGCAGTCTTTCTTATTTCTTTTTTAAGGTTCCTCTGTGTGTCTGAAAGTCCTTTGATAGGTACTCCTCCTTCATGATTTGTGGGTGCTTCAGACTGGAGGAGGCAGTGTGACATCACAGCGAGGAAAACAGTCTACAATTCAGGGCATCCAAGTCCAGTAGGGGCTCTTTTGCTAATTAGTTTTGCGAAACCTTGGGGGAAATAACTTCTCAGAGAGCCTTAGTTTATTCATCAATCAAATGGGAATGATGACAGCAGCCTTGCTCATATCACTGAAACGTGCTGACAGTCAAATGATACAATTAATGTAAATGGAAACACTATTAAAAGGATTAAGCTCAGAACCAATATTCGATTTTGCTGGTTAGACTGGTGGTGTCCAGAAGCACAAGCCAGAATGAAGTTATTCTGGTCAGGCAGGAGGTGGCAGGGCATGACTCCGTGGCAGCCATGTCTGCTGTCACACAGTAGGGCTGCTGTCATCAGAGAAGGCAGTCCCCGGGTTCCTTAGGTGGGGATCTGGTCAGGCTACCTAGAGTGAATGTTCCAAAAGAGCTGTGGAGGGACAGGGATGGAGAGTGCGGAGGGTGCATGGGAAAGTGCCAAGAGCGGGCATGGGAAAGTGCCAAGAGCGGGGGCATGGTGACACAGAGCTGCACTAACTCCATCTAGTTTCATATATACTTCGTACCCATTTAAACAAACAGGTGCACCGCTTTTGCAATCACACTCCTTCATGCGTAGTAAAAGAATGGCATGCCACACCCCGCCCCCACCGCCCCTGCCAAAACACACACTAAGTCAGTATGTTCAAGTTCAAGGTTTAGTAACAATGACAGGGTGAAAAAGCCCTAAGTCAGATGAATTTCCCAGGTAGGCTCTGAAACCTGACACTGTTCTGAGATAAGTGGTAGCCCTAAAAGGGCCCACACAAGAAACTACCTTGATAAAACAAGTATATCTGAATTGCCATTGACATGAGAAATCATAACAACCCTCATTGATTAAACACCACGTGCCAGGCACTCTGTAGGCTCTTTATCTGTTTATATATTTACTCTTTAATCTTTACACAAAATGTTGGTTATTATCCCCATTGTATGAACTAGGAAACTGAGGCCTAGAGGGGTTCAGCGTTCCCAAGGTCACAAAGCAAGTGGATCGGGAATTCCAGAAGATGTGTCTGGATCCCAAGTCCATGTCATCAGCGCTCTCAGCTTCCACTTTTCAACCCTCTCCACACCCCTCCCCCCAAGTCCCAATTCTTTCTGGGAGGACAAAAGACTCCAAGAGAGGGAGGTGGCGTGAGAAAGACACCTTCCATGAGGTAGAGATGCCCAAACTCAAAGAATCAGGAAATCTTGCCCTGCTCAGGCCTCCAGCCCAACCCTCCTAGCCCAGCAGCCTCCAGGAGGCCAGTCTGTCACTATTGCCCATGACTGCTCTGTTAAAATTGCAGCCCTCAGTTGTCATGTGTCCTCTCCTGCTACTGGGACCTGAGAGTAAAACAGGAGTTGCTGGGAGTGGCAGCAAAATCTAACCCAGAATGGAACAAGGCAGACCCTGGGCACAGGGCATGACTTAGTGCTGTGGGCCTCAGCTGCTTACTGCGCCTGGACAACTGTCCATCTGCCAGGGCCCAATGCCCTGCCCAGGGCAGGGGTTCTCGGACTGTCTCCCATATGCCAGGGCTGTCACTCAGGAGCTCCCAGGTGGTGGAGGCCCAGGCTAAGTAGGGTATGGGCCACCAACAAAGATGTTTCCCAATTTTTCAATTAGGTGGACACTGGGACAATGCCAGCACTAATGCTGGCTGACTGTCCCTGCCAGGAAAGGCTTAAACGCTACCATTACCAGCCTCCTTGCAAGGAGAACCTTGGCATGCAGTTCTGTGGCAACTCAGGGCTTCTATCTCTGGGGAGAAAAAAGGAGATGCCTCTCAGAAGATTCCTGGGGCCCTTATCAAAGACAAGGGGCAGGAGGCAAGAATGTCCCCTCACTCTCACCCCTCCAATGACACATACCCCAGGCCCAAGTCCTACTTACCCTCTCTGCCTCATTCAGCCTCCTCCTTGCAACACCAGAGGAGGCTCCGTTCCAGGCTGCAGAGGGAAGGTAAACTCCAGCGTCCCAAATTGCGCATAAGTCAATCAACCTGTCTCAAGCAAGCACAAAGGAGAACCCCAGGGTTACTCTAAGAAAGGAAAAAAGGAAAAAAAAAAGGCTTTGTGGTTGGCAGCAGCTTGCTCATTCACTGGGGAAATTACATCTTTGCCCACATTCCTTTGTAAAGTTTTGCACAGCATAACACCATCTTTGTTCAAAGAAGTTCAAAGCACTCTGGAAAAAAAAAAAAGGACCGATCCTGCAAGGGTGATTGTCTCTCTCATCTGTAAGATCATTTCTTCGTGCCCTGACACCACAGTCTAATTGCTGATTCCCTATTCACCCCAAGACATTCAGCCGTATCTCGAAGAATCTCTCCTACACCAGGGGAGAATTTACCCATAATCATCTCATTAATGTTTTAGCTTCCTAGGAGAACTATGTTTTTCTTCCCTGTCTACAGATAAGCAAACCAAGTTCACCATAAATAAATCCATAACACATTGAAAGGGGATCCAATTTTAAGGTCAGGAGATGTAAATTTTAACTCCTAGCTTGTTTTGTCATTTAGAGTAGGACACTTCTCTACGTGTGACTCAATTTCTTAAACGGTAACATGGGGAGAAGGCATGGCAGAATGGATCACATCATTAGTTAGTGGGGGATCAGATCATTAGTTAGTGGGGTTCAAGTCCAGTTCTGAACAATCGTATAACCTTTCTAGGTAGTGATAACATATTCCATTTAGTCATTTGTTATAACATTAAAATGTATCTGCAGGAGGCTGGGCATGTTGGCTCACACCTGTAATCCCAGCACTTTGGGAGGCTGAGGAGGGCAGACCACTTAAGGTCAGGAGTTCGAAATCAGCACGGCCAACATGGTGAAACCCTGTGCCTACTAAAAATACAAAAATTAGCCGGGCACACCTGTAGTCCCAGCTACTTGGGAAGCGGAGGCAGGAGAATGACTTGAACCCGGGAGGCAGAGGTTGTAGTGAGCCAAGATCATGCAACTGCATCTCAGCCTGGGCAACACAGTGAGACTCCATCTCCCTCACCAAAAAATTGTCTTCAGGAAATGGTGTAATCTACCCTTGTAGAGGTGAATGTGGCAATAGCTATCTAAATAAGTATGCATTTACTCTGACCCAACAATCCCAATTCCAGGAATCTATTCAAAATATATCCTATATGCCCACAATCTCCAAGGTTCTCATTAAGTGAAAAACACATGATAGAAAATAATGTTTAATATGCTACCATTTATTTAGGAAAGAGAGGAGGAATGCAAAAATATATATGCATTTGCTTATATTTTTAAAAAAGACAATAAAATGATGAAGTATAAAACGCGTTTTAAAAGACCTACAGGGGCCAGGTGCGTGGCTCACGCCTGTAATCCCAGCACTTTGGGAGGCTGAGGCAGGCAATTTCCTGAGCTCAGGAGTTTGAGACCACCCTAGGCAACATGGTGAAACTCCGTCTCCACTAAAATACAAAAAATTAGCCAGGCGTGGTGGCTCACACTTGTAATCCCAGCTACTTGGGAGGCTGAGGCATGAAAATTGCTTGAATTCGGGTGGCAGAGGTTGCAGTGTGCCAAGATCACGCCATTGCACTCCAGCCTGGGTGACAGAGTGACTCTGTCTCAAAAAACAAAAACAAAACAAAAAACAAAAAAACAAAACACACATACACACACTCACAAAAGAAAACAAAACAAAACAAAAAAAACCCTACAAGGAGAGGGAGACATGAAGTGCAGGGGACAGACAGAAGCTGGACTTTGAATAGACCTTGTTACATGGATTTGCTTTGGACTATGTAATTATTTGACATAATTACAAAACATAATTAAAAAATTTCAAAGAGGTCGGGCACGGTGGCTCATGCCTGTAATCCCAGCACTTTGGGAGGTCAAGGTTGGTGGATCACTTGAGGTCAGGAGTTTGAGACCAGCCTGACCAACATGGTGAAATCCTGTCCTTACTAAAAATACAAAAATTAGCCGGGTATCATGGTGGGCACCTGTAATCCCAGCTGCTCAGGAGGCTGAGGCATGAGAATAGCTTGAACCTGGGAGGCGGGGGTTGCAGTGAGCTAAGATCGCACCACTGTACTCCAGTCTGGGTGACAGGGTAAGACCCTATGTCCAAAAAAAAAAAGTTTCAAAGAATTATGTAAAAATGAATATAAAATGAAACAAATGAACCTTTGAGTCCAGTTGGTTGGCATACTACACATAGATTAAAACACTAGTAATTTGACTGTGTATCCTTATCAGTGGTGTCCAATCTTTTGGCTTCCCTGTGCCACCCTGGAAGAAGAATTGTCTTGGGCCACACATAGAATACACTAACATTACAAGGAGTTAAAGTAAATTGCACAAAAATCTCATGTTTTGAGAAAGTGTATGAATTTGTATTGCGCTACATTCAAAGCCATCCTGGATTGCATGTGGCCTGTGGGCTGGACAAGCTTGCCTTAGACGGATGTACCACAAAGATAAAAAGAATTGCCCTATGTCCCACAAGAAATCCTAAACTGTTTTCAATAATCATATTATTGATGGTACTGTAATATTATTATTGTGAGACTTTTATATGTTCATTGTGAATAAATCAAATGAGTACTACTGTTGATCTTGCTTGGAAACAAGATTTGCTGGTTGAAAGGAGATACAAAAGTAAGATTGATGAGATTGGGTACAAATTCTGCAGTCTTGGCTGTGAACTGGGAGTATCAGTATGTCCTTCAAATGTTCTGGTTAATCACACACACATGTGTGCATGCACATTTCCTAGCTCTGTTCACTGTAAGGCCTAGAAACAATGACCATCCTAGTAGGAATGAGTACCTCTAGCAATCAGATTATAAATTCTAAATACCATTCCACGAGAAGAAGTTGGGCCTCCCTGGAGAAATGACTGACTCCAAATTTGATGTCGCAAACATACAAGATAAGCTCAGAACATCCTGTCATACCAAAAAAGCTAACAGAGTGTCAAAGACTATGAGACTCATGTCAAAAGGACTCAGAAACCAAGAAGAATAAGGTTTCCCTGGTTAAGTTGAGCATCAATAAAGATAATAACTGCAACAGGGAGAAATATAACAAATGTGTTTAAATCTATGAATTCCTAATAATATTTTAAAATAATCCCAAATAAGCCATTAGTCACATTTGAAGGATGTCAGGGAAATGCCTATTTTGAAAACTGTTTAACAAAAGAAAGGGGGAAGTGGGTAGGGACATAGCTGAAACAAGATTGACCTTATATTGATAATTATTGACAAGGATGATGGATACATAAGTTTCATTATATTATTCTCTCCTCTTCCATAAAACATTTTCAAAGTAAAAAATATTTTAAGTGATAGAACAGGTCAAGAAATAGGAAATCATTGGAATGTTAATTCTTGAAACTCTTCTGAACAACAGACATTATAGACATTCAATCCTAACAGTAATCCAGTATCACATGACATTGATATTATTTTAGAGATGAGGCCTTGCTCTGACACTCAGGCTGGAGTACAGTGGCACCATCACAGCTCACTGCAGCCTTGTCCTCCGGGACTTCAGTGATCCTCCCACTTCAGCCTCCCAAGTAGCTGGGCCCATAGGTATGTGTCACCACGCTTGGCTAATTTTGTTTATTTTTTGTAGAGATCAGGTCTCACTATGTTGCCCAGGTTGGACTTGAACTGAGCTCAAGCAATTCTCCCACCTTGGCTCCCAAGTACTGGGATTATAGGCATGTGCCACCATGCCCAGCCTGATATAGATATTATTAACTACAGTTTACACCTGAGGAAATAGGTGTAAAGAATCCATGTGATGCTGGGCACAGTGACTCATGCCTGTAATCCCAGCACCTTGGGAGGCTGAGACAGGTGGATGGCTTGAGCCCAGGGGTTCGAGACCAGCCTGGGCAACATGGCAAAATCTTGTTTCTACAAAAAAAAAAAAAACGAAAAAGAATCCATGTGAGTCAAACTCACATGTTCTTATGTCAAAGGCCCACTATTCCACAGCTGCCGCTCCAATACCCTCATTGATATATCTGGGTTAATAAAACCTTCCTTACCTATATGAGAGTGTCAGGGACTGCAATGAGATAACACAGAGGAAAGTACTCAGAAAACAAAATCTCCATACAAATATTTTATTGCCATTTAAAAATTAGAGATCAGATCTACCTACAGGATTACTGTGGAGATCAAATGAGGGCTGTGATTTGAGGATAGATGGACAGATATATAGACAGACAGACAGACAGATAATCCTTAAAGATGAATGAAATTGCAATTACCACCATTGCTTTTATCATCAGTCATAGGACTTTAGGGTTGGTTAAAAGTGAAACTTAGAATCCAGGAAATAGACTGCCCCTCTGACTCAGGCATAGGAAGGTTCCAGGAAGGATACCTGATACTCCAGGGAGGACTAGGGACCAAGAAGGTACCTGATATCCTGCAGGCTGCAAGAAGAGCAGCTCTGGGTCACAGCAAGGCAGAGACCACGGTCAGTTTGCTAGGCCCTTGGGTGCTGTCCCTAGATTCCAGAAGGTCAGATGAAGCAGCCACACTGCAGACACCTGCTGGGTTCCTCTGAATGAGGTCTGGGCTGGAAGCGAGGAGAGTAGGTGTGGAAGACACTCACCAGCAACAAAGGCAGGATCCAGCATGTTGGACTGATGACAGGGAGTGTCTGGGGTTGCTAACCAGCTCCAACACTTCTCTCTTTCAGCATTGATATCTTTTTTTTTTTTTTTGAGACGGAGTCTCGCTCTGTCACCCAGGCTGGAGTGCAGTGGCCAGATCTCAGCTCACTGCAAGCTCCGCCTCCCAGGTTTACGCCATTCTCCTGCCTCAGCCTCCCGAGTAGCTGGGACTACAGGCGCCTGCCACCTCGCCCGGCTAGTTTTTTGTATTTTTTTAGTAGAGACGGGGTTTCACCGGGTTAGCCAGGATGGTCTCGATCTCCTGCCCTCGTGATCCGCCCATCTCGGCCTCCCAAAGTGCTGGGATTACAGGCTTGAGCCACCGCGCCCAGCCCAGCATTCATATCTTAATGTATGTCTGGGGATTCTTTACAGATCTTTCCTTAGCAAACGTTTATTCTCAGACTGTCCTTCCCTCTGCCACAAATGACAAGCTGGTCCGGGGATCTCTTACACTTTCTCATCTTGGAATTCCATAATTCCATAAGGGTATATTTCTAAAGAAGTACACAATCAAAATTCTCCTGACTCGTGGTTCATGTGCCTCTACCCCCTGAATATTTAGTCTGTGCTCAGGGCACAAAGATCATTCTGTCTCTGTCTCTCAGGATTCTTACTTAAACATTTAAAAAATTATTTTATTTACTTTTTTAATAGCTAATCCCTGCACATGATATGAAACTCAAATGATACAAAACTATACACAGTATACTTTTGAGATGAGCCTAGAACATCCTTCTCTCAACCCTGTCCCACAGCTTCCCAAGCTCCATTCATCCCCTGTCCCCGGCCAACCACATTTACTAGTTTATTGTGTAATTATAACATATAGTTATTGTGTAACTATAACTATAACCTCCCAGAGAGTCTATGCAGACACATATATATATATACACATGTATTTTTAACAATTCTAGCATACTATACATATTTTCCCCTACCTTGCTTTTTGCCATTAACAAATATCTTAGATATTTTCTGTATTTGTTCATATAAAACTGCCTTGTTATTATTATTATTATTTATTATTATATTTTTGAGACAGAGTCTCGCTCTGTTGCCCAGGCTGGAGTGCAGTGGTGCTATCTCAGCTCACTGCAAGCTCCGGCTCCCAGGTTCACACCCATTCTCCTGCCTTAGTCTCCCGAGTAGCTGGGACTACAGGCGCCCGCCACCACGCCTGGCAATTTTTTTTGTATTTTTAGTAGAGACGGGGTTTCACCGTGTTAGCCAGGATGGTCTCGATCTCCTGACCTTGTGATCCGCCCATCTCGGCCTCCCAAAGGGCTGGGATTACAGGTGCGAGCCACTGCGCCCGGCCTGCCTTGTTATTTTAACAGCTCCGTGGTATTCCACTGTATAAACATATCATAATTTACTTACCAATAGGCATTTAGGTTGCTTGTAATCATTTCATATGGAAAATTACTGCAATACATATCTTTGGGTAAATGTGATTCTTATATTTGCAAGACTATTTTTCAAATAAATTATTGGATAATAATTATCCAAAGATAATGTGGCCAAGTTGCTCTCCATGAATGTAGTAACAATTTACACTACCACCAGCAATGTATGAGAGTTCCTGTTTCCCATTCCTTCTCCAATATGTTGTGTTATTAATCTTTTTGATCTCTGACAATCTGACACACAGAAATTGGTATCTCCTTTGTGGTTCTCTTACTATGAGTAAGATTGAGTATTTTTGTTTTACTGTATTAGCCCATTCTCACACTGCCATAAAGAACTGCCCAAGACTGGGTAATTTATAAAGGAAAGAGGTTTAATTGACTCACAGTTCAGCATGGCTGGGGATGCCTTGGAAACTTACAATCATAGTGGAAAGGGAAGCAAGCAAACATGTCCTTCTTCACATGGCGGCAGGAGAGACAAGAATGAGAGCTGAGTGAACGCGGAAGCTCCTTATAAAACCATCAGATCTTGTGAGAACTTACCATCATGAAAATAGCATGGAGGAAACTGCCCCCATGATTCAATTACCTCCCACCAGATGTGGGGATTATAGGAACTACAATTCAAGATGAGATTTGGGTGGAGACACTGCCAAACCATATCAATTTCAATATTCCTATTATTTGCCCATTTCTCTACTGGGCAGTTGGTTGATTCTCATCAGTTTGAAGGAACTTTTATTAGGAAACTCCTTCCCTATAAGAGGGGCTGCAAATTGACCACATCATTATTTTTATCCTGACTTTATTTGTGGTGTTTTTATTATGCATGAAATTTTTTTCATATTTGATTGGATGTTTTCTATTTCACTATGTTTTGTGTCATATTTACACCTTCTTTTTTCAAGATTATTTTTATGTTTCCATGTTTTTATTTAACATTTCTATGGTTTAATTTCTTTTTTCTTTTTTTTTTTTTTGGAGACAGGGTCTTGCTCTGTTGCCCAGGCTGGAGTGCAGTGGCATGATCATGACTCACTGCAGCCTTAACCTCCTTGACCTCCCAGGCTCAAGTGATCCTCCCACCTCCCACCTCAGCCTCCCAAGTAGCTGAGACCACAAGCACTGGGCCCAAAGATGCATACCTGGCTAATTTTTAAATTTTTTGTAGAGACAGGGTGTCACCATGTTGCCCAGGCTGGTAATTGTGCTTCAATCTTAATCCATCTAGAGCTTACTTTGAAATCATGTGAAGAAGGGATCTAACTGTATATTAGATGGTGATGATCCTAACCTCATTTATTTAAAAATATACCTTTTATTCTATAGTTTGAAATGTCATCTTCAATCATACACAGTACTAAATTCTCCTATGTGTTTGAGTCTGTTTCTGGACTTTATCTTCCACTCATCTGCTTATCCCTTCATGTGCGGGTATCACACCATATTAATTACTGTAGTTTTATAATCGAGTTTATAGTCTTTTAAAATTTTTTTCTGTTTACTCTTGCTTGTCAATTTTTTCACAGATTTCTCTAGAATCAGACTTTTTCTTTCTTAAAGAAAATCAAATGATATTTTTATTGGAGTCATATTAAAATTATAAAATAACTTAGAATTGACATTTATGATGTTGACTCTAAGAATGTGATATGAATTTTAATTTGTTCAAATTTTCTTTGGAATTCTTCATTTCATTTTAAAATTTTATTGTACAAATTATGAACATTTTGTTATGTTTATTACTATGCATTTGATCGTTCATTAAGCTATTTTAAATAATTATTGCATACTAATTTTGAATCCTACCATATTGAAAGTTATTTTTCTATTTTTAAATTTAAATAAACATTTTTGAGACAGGGTCTTGCTCTGTCATTCAGGCTGGAGTGCAGTAGCATGATCACAGTGTACTGCAGCCTCAATCTCCAGGGCTTAAGTGACCCTTCCATCTCAGCCTCCCCAGTGGCTGGGATTGTAGGCACATGCCACCATGCTCAGCTAATTTTTAAATTATTATTATTATTTTAGAGACAGGGTCTCTAGACTATGTTTCCTAGGCTGGTCTCAAACTCCTGGGCTCAAGTGATCCTCCTATCTCAGCCTCTCAAAGTGTTGGGATTACAGGCATGAGCCTTTGTACCCAGACCACAGTTTTTTTTTTTTTTTTTAATTTTAATTTTAATTTTTAGAGATGGAGCCTTGCTCTGTCACTCAGGCTGAGTGCAGTGGTGTGAACATAGCTCACTGCTGCATCGAATCCCAAGGCTCAAAAAGTCCTCCTGCCTCAGCCTCTTGAGCAGCTGGGACTACAGGTGCATGCCACCACATCAACTAATTTATTCTTATTTATAGTTTTAGAGATGGGGTCTTGCTATGTTGCCCACGCTGGTTTTGAATTCTCGGCCTCAGGTCATCCGTCTGCCTCAGCCCCCTGAGTAGCTGGGATTACAGGCATGAGCCACCATGCCTGGCTTGAATGTGATTTCTAAATGATCCATAATTCAAAGAGAAAATTTCAATTGAAATGAAAAAGTACACTGAACTGAACAAAAATGAGAATACAACATATCAAAATCCGAGGGACACAGCTAAAGCACTGCTTAGAGTGAAGTTTATAGCACTAAATCCACACATTAGAAAACAGGAAACACTCAAATCAGTCATCTAAGGTCCCACCTGGAGAAACTAGTAAAAGAAGAGCCAGCCTCCCACCCCAAAACCTAAAAGCAAGCAGCAGGAAGGAAATAATAAAGAGCAGAAATCAATAAAATAGAGAACAAACACAATAGGGAAAAATCAATGAAACAAGCTGCTTCTTTGAAAAAAATCAATTCAACTGACAATCCTTCAGCAAAAATGAAAAACAAAACAAAACAAAGGAATGATTCAATTATCAATCTCAAGAATGAATAAGGGATGCCACTATAGCCCCTGCAGACAACAAAAGGGCTATGAGAAACTACCATGAAAACTCTACACACAGAACTTTTAAAGCTTAGGTGAAAAGAACCAAGTTCTCAAGAAACACAAACTACCACATTTCCCAATATGTAATAGCTAATCTGAATTGTTTTAAATTAAGAAAATGAAATTAATAATTTAAAAACATTCAAAAAAGGAAAACTTCAGGCCAGTTGGTTTCTCTAGAGAATTCTACCAAATTATTAAAGAAGAATTAACACCAATTCAATAAAATCTCTTTTATAGAAGAGGAGAAACACTCTCTAATTAATTTTATGAAGTTAATGTCACCCTTATACCAAAACCAGACATAGATCATCCAAAATTTTAAAAAGAAGATGAAACTATAAACCAATAAATCTCTCACAGATATAGACACAAAAATCCTTAACAGACCAGGTGAGGTGGTATCTGCCTATAATCACAGCTACTTGGGGGGCTGAGGCACAAGGATTGCTTTAGGCCAGGGGTTCCAGAGCAGCCTGGGCAATATCTTGAGACCTCCATTTCTTAAATAAAAAGCTAAAATGTTAACATTCATTTTTTAAAAAAAATCCTTAACAAAATATATGCAAACAGAATTCAGCGATAAATAAAAAGAATTATACACCATGACCAAATGTGGTTCATTCCAGGGTTGCAAGGTTGGTTCTATATTCTAAAATCCATCAGTATAATCTACCATACTAACAGGCTAATTAAGAAAAATTCGGTGGCTCAAGCCTGTAATCCCAGCACTTTGGGAGGCCGAGGCGGGCGGATCACAAGGTCAGGAGATCGAGACCATCCTGGCTAACACGGTGAAACCCCGTCTCTACTAAAAAATACAAAAAACTAGCCGGGCGACGTGGCGGGCGCCTGTAGTCCCAGCTACTCGGGAGGCTGAGGCAGGAGAATGGCTTGAACCCGGGAGGCGGAGTTTGCAGTGAGCTGAGATCTGGCCAGTGCACCCCAGCTTGGGTGACAGAGCGAGACCCCATCTCAAAAAAAAAAAAAGAAAAAAGAAAAATTGCACAATCATGTCAATTAATGAAGAGAAAGTATCTGACAAAATTAAACACTCATTCATTATTCTTTTTTAAACCCAGAAAAAGAGGAATTGAGAGAAATTTCCTTAGTGTGATTTTTAAAAAAATGTATAGAAAATACACAGGTAACATTATACTTGATGGAGAAAGACCAAATGCTTTCTTTCCAAGATTAACAACAAGGCAAGGATGTCTGCTTTCACCACACTTATTCAACACGGTGCTGAAAGTTCTAGCCAATAGAATAAGGCTGCAGTGAGATAACAAGATGCCAAAGAAGGTGCCACTGCATTCCTGCCTGGGCAACAGAGTAAGCTCTTGCTTCTCAAATTAAAAAAAAAAAAATGAATACATCAAAGTTGCAAGATACAAGACAAACATAAAAATTAATCAACTATATATGTATATAACAAACATATGGAAACAGAAATTTTAAATAAAGTACAATCTGTAAAAATACTTAGGCATAGAATGAACAAAACATGCATAGGACATGTATGCTAAAACTACACAAAACTGGTTAAAGAAATCAAATATCTACATAAATGGAGAGGCCTACTTTATTCATAAACTGGAAGACTTCACACAGTAAAAATGCAAATTATCTCCAAATTGATATACTAGTTTAATGCAATCCTTATTAAAATCTCAACAAAATTTTTAATAGCTAGACAAAATTATTTTAAAATTTATGTGGAAATAAAAGGAACAAGAATAGCTGGAACAAATTCGACAAAGAAGGAAAAACATAGGACGATCAGTCTACCTGATTTAAAGACTCATTATATAGCCACAGTAACCAAATCTACATGGTACTGGTGAAGGAAGAGACACATAGATCAATGGAACATAATAAAAAAAAAAAACAAAAATAGAACCACACATATACTCAACTGATTTTTGATAAAGATGCAAAAGCAATTCAATGGAGAAAAGATAGTCTTTTCGACAAATGATGCTGAAACAATTGGATATCCTCAGGCAAAAATAAAGAAAGAAAAAAGGAAGCTTAACCTAAGACCTTATACAAGGACAAACTCAAATTGGATGGCTGACTTAAACATCAAATGTCGAACTATAAAACTTGTACAATAAAAATAGGGGAAAATTGTTGCAATCTGGAGCTAGGCAAACAATTCTTAAATTTGACAACAAAAGTATAATTCATAGAAAGAAAAATTTATGGATAAACTGAACTTCATTAAAATTAAGCTTTTATCTACGAAAGAAGATGACAAGTGGGAGAAACCACACATATGACAACGAACTAGTTCTAGAACATGTGAAGAACTTTCAAAATTCAGCAGTAGAGGCACAAATAATCCAACTAGAACATGGGCACAAGACACAAAAAGACATTTCATCAAAGTAGAAATACAGACAACAAATAAGCAAATGAAAAGGCGTTCAACATCAGCCACTGGGGGAATGCAAATTAAAACCACCATGAGAAAAAAAAATAGTGAGACATCACTGCACACCTATTGGAATGACTAAATTAAAAAAAAATAGTGACAACACCAAAGGCTGGTGCAGACGTGGAGAAATGAGATCACTCACGTGTTGCTGGTAGAAATGTAAAATGGTACAGCGTCTAGAATATGGTTTGGCAGTTACTTAAATAACTAAACATGTAACTATCATATGACCCAGCAAATATACCTCTGGGCGTTCATCCCAGAAAAATGAAGACTTAGGTTCACAGGAAAACCTGTACATAAATGTTTGTAACAGCTTTATTCATAATAGGCAAAAACTAGAAACAATCCAGGTGTCTTTCAATGAGTGAATGGTTAAACAAACTGTGGTAGATCCACACCATGGAAGACTACTCGGTAATAAGAAGGAATGGACTATCGATACTATTGATATATGCAGTAACTTAGATGAATCTCCAGAGAATTATGCTGACTGAAAAAAGCCAATCCGCAGAAGTTACACACTGTGTGACTTTTTATAGCAGAAATGATATATATGATATAGATGATATAGTTACATAGCAGAAATGATAACATTATGGAGAAGGGATTAATGGGTGCCAGGGTTTAAGGAAGGGGAAGGTGGTGGTAGGAAATGGGTGTGGACATAAAAGGGCAACCTGAGAAAGCCTTCTGGTGATCCTCATGGTATAATGTCAATACCCTGGTTGTGATATTGTACTATAGTTTTGCAAAATGTTACCAATGGGGGAACCTGGGCAAAGTATAATGTTATCTGCTACAACTGCATGTGAATCTATAATAATCTCAAAATAAAAGTTTAATTAAAATAATTTTCAGTTGATTCTTTTATATTCTATGTAAATAGTTATATAATCTGTAAATAACCATAATATATCTTCCTTTCCAATTTTATACCTTATATTTTCTCTTGGCAGAATCAATTTAATGTTAGTTAAAGCAAAAACAAATTAGGGAAAAAAATAAATCTACTACCACATAAAGTAATACACACTGGATGAAAATATTGTAAAAATATAGTCTCAGGTTGGGCATGGTGGCTCATGCCTATAATTCCAGCCCTTTGGGAGGCCAAAGAGGGCAGATTGCTTGAACCTAGGAGCTTGAGACCAGCCTGGACAACACGGTGAAACCCTGTCTCTACAAAAAATACAAAAAATTGCCAGGCATAGAGGTGCATGCCTGTAGTCCCAGCTGCTTGGGAGGCTGAAGCAGGAGAATCACTTGAGTCTAGGTGGTCAAGGCTGCAGTGAGCCATGGTTGCACCACTGCACTCTGGCTGTAGTGACAGAGTGAGACCCTGTCTCAAAAACAAACAAACAAAAAACCAAAAACCCATACATACATACACACACACACACACACACACACACACACACACACACAATTTATTCTCATTATGTGTTAGCATGTATTATAGATTCTAAAAACTAAAACACTTTCCCAGGTATATTTAAAAACCATTTCTCCTCAGAATAAACTTCCCAAATGCTAAGAGTATCATGAAGGCCCAATAATGACATTTCCAAGAAAGGAGATGTGTTAACCTTCCTTGATAACTTCTTTTGCTAAGTGAATCTCACATTCAGCTAAAACAGGGTACTTATTTCAGTATAACTGGACCTGCATTCTGAAGCCATTAGCAAGAGGAGAAGTTTTTTGAAATGCAAGGGAGTTGAACAATTCTCTTTGGAAAGTTCAAAACAGATGTAAGCACTCTCATCAATTAGACCAGTCCAAACAGGACAGTAAGCAATGCGGAGAGCCAGTGTCTTCGCAAGGTGCCAGAGTGATTGTTGGTGACCCTGGGAAACCCAGGGTCGAGCATGCATCTGAAGGTATGTATGCCTGCCCCACAGTGAGGGGGCAGGGAGGGCTAGTCCACACTGGGGGAGTCTAAGACAGCTGTTTGAGAGACATTGCTGAGAGTGAAAACACAAGCTTCAGATTGAAAGAAAATATTTGATAACCTGATAAAGGGCTTGTTCCATAACATATTTAGAAATTCTCAGGGGAATAGTAAGGAAACAAACAATCTAATAAAAAACGAGCAAAAGATCATTTTGCTAAACAGACACTTCATCGAAGATGGTATATGTATGGCAAACAAACACAAAATGATGCTCAACACAGAAATTTGAATTAAAACCACAAGGAGATACCATTATACACATGTTAGAATGGCTAAACAACAAACAAACAAACCCCTCATAATCCCAAGTCCCAGTGAGGATATATAGCCACTGGAACTCACATACATTGCTGGTGAGAATAAAAAATGGTACATCCACTTTGGAAAGCAGTTTGGCAGTTTCTTCAAAAGTTACACACACAGTTGTCATATGACCTGGGATTCCTACTTCTGGTATGTACTCCAGAGAAACCAAAATATGCATATATGTCCACACAAAAATCTACATGAGAATATTTATAGCAGTTTATTTATAATTGTCAAAAGCTAGAAACAAGCCACATGTCTGTCAACAGATGAGTAAATAAACCATGGTATGCAATACAATGGAATACTATACAGCAATATAAAGCAATGTTCTACTGATACATGCAGCAAGTTAGAGGCATCTCAAATACATGAGGTAAAAGAAGCCAGTCTCAAAAGGTGACATACTGTAGGACCTCATTTATATGACATTCTAGAAAATGCGAACCCCAGGGACAGAATAAAGATGAGTGGTTATCCAGAGTTGGGATTAAGGGGAGAGAATTAACCCAAAAAAAGGGTACAAGAGAACTTTCTGGGATGATGGAAATGTTCTGTATCTTGCTTACGGTGGTGGTTACATAACTCTATGTGCTTGGCAAAATTCATAGGACTACACACTTAGCAAGGGTGAATTTTGTTCTGTGTAACTTATAACTCAGTAAACCTCATTTGGAAGGAAAAAGCCTTAAGATACATGAAAAGTTAAGTTAAAATCTAGAAGACAATGGAGAAACACACACCTCACGATAGGTTGCCATAAAAATATTTTTAAATGTTTTATAAAGAACATTCACAGATTAATAAGAGGATAAACAATTTCACAGACATCTAGGCAGGAGTCAGAGAGGAATACATATGGCTAATAAACACATTGGTGATCTGGGAAATGCAAATGAAGACCATTATCAGATACCAATTTACACTCATCCAATTGGAAAACACTACTAAGTCTAATGATACCAAGTGTTGGAAAAGGATTTCTTGCCTGTTGCTTATATATTTCTTATATATTACAACTACTTTGGGAAAAGTTTTGTATTACCTCTAATGTTGAACATTCACAAACTGATTCAGAAAATCTACTCCTAGATATATACCCATGAGACACTCTTGCACAGGTACAAAAATGTTCCTAGGAGTCCTATCCATCACAGCAGAAACCTAGGAAAAACCCAAAAGTTCAACAGAAAAAAGGATAATGAAACTGTGGTAGAGTCAGACAATGAAATATTACATAGAAGTCAAAATGTGAATTAGAATGCTATGCGATAATATAAGGAAAGAGAAAAAAGAAAACAGGATTCAAGATAATAATCACTACAACTCAACAACAAAGAAAGTGAAGGACTTGAATAGATACTTCTCCAAAGGAGATATAAAATGGCTAACATACATATAAAAAGATGTTGAAAGTCACTAATCATTAGGGAAATGCAAATCAAAACCACAATGAGATACCTTCTCATATCTATTAGAATGACTACTATTAAAAAAACAAAACAAAACAAAACCCGGAAAATAAGTGCTGGAGAGGATGTGAAGTTGGAGCCTTGTGCACTGCTGGTGGGAATGTAAAATGGTGCAGCTTCTAAGGAAAACAGCAGGTCAGTTTCTCAAACAATTAAAAACAAGCTAGGTGTGCTAGTGCATACCTGCAGTCCCTGCTACTCAGGAGGCTGGGCAGGAGGATGACTCGAGCCCAGGAGTTCTAGGCTGTCATGCACTATGACTGCACCACTGCACTCCAGCCTGGGCAACACAGCAGGACCTCATCTCAAAAAAAAAAAAAATTAATTAAAAATAAAATAAAAAAATAACAATTGCTTCTGGTAGTGGAGGAGGCAAAGAAGATAGATTGGTGGTACTGGTGGTGGCGAGGGAATCATAAGGTTAGACATTTGCTAATTATCAAAGTTCTAGCTTTTGTTGGGGGTGGTAGATTTGTAGATACTTATTATATTATTATAAATAAATAAGCAAACAGATGGGTGGATGGATGAATAGGAAGAAAGGGAGGGAAGGAACAGAAATAGAAGAGAAAGAAAAAGAGCAGGACCTGCATGGACCAATGATGAGAGTGAGTCATGAACCAACGATTATGATTAACCCAATGCTGTGCACCTGAGCTCTAAAAATAAAAGAAAATCTGTTCCAGTAAGTCAAAGGAAACCTAGATTATCTAAACTGAAAAGGATCTCAGATATCTCTAATTGGATTCCATCGTTCAATGTCATGTGAAAAGTGGTGCAGAGATAGATAAGAAATGTGAATGAAGCTCAGAGAGGAATGATCTCTTTAAGGTCACAGAGATATCTACATTCTAATCTCTTCACAGGCATGCTTGTCAAAAAAGGCAACAATAGGGAGGGAAAGTGAAGAACAGACATCCATTTCTAGAGTAACCATCCCTTTTAATCCTTCCAACATTCCAACAAGGAAAACACTATTATCCTGATGTTATACATTATAAATTTGAAGCCTAGGCCAGGCATAGTGGCTCCTGCCTGTATTCCCATCACTTTAGGAGACCAAAATGGGTGGATTACTTGAGCCCAGGAGTTCGAGACCAGCCTGGGCAACATGGCAAAACCCCATTTCTACTAAAAATACAAAAATTAGACAGGCGTGGTGGTGTGTGCCTGTAATCTCAGCTACTCGGGGGGCTGAGGCAAGATAATCACCTGAGGCTGGGAGGCAGAGGCTGTAGTGAACCAAAATTGCACCACTGCACTCCAGCTTGGGAAACAGAGGGAGACCCTGTCTCAAAACAAACAAACAAACAAACACACACGAAAACTAGAAGAAGAAGAAATCTGAAGCCTAGTGATGTTAAATAACTTCTCCAAGGTTTCTTAGCTAGTGAGTGGCAAAGCCAAAATCAAACCTAGGTTGGTGTTCCCAAGTCTACACTCCTTTTATGCCACGCTGAAACCTAGTTCATGGCAATATAGCAAAATTTCAACAAACACTTGGTGAATGACCCTGTGGAAGATACAAAGATATGCAAATGACACAGGGATTTCTTTAAAAAGTTCCCCTTGTGATTATCTCAGAAAACTGCTATAATTCTCAAAAGAAAGACTGGCATAAAAACCATACTGGCTATACTTAGTACATATTCAATATGTCTTTGTTTTAAAATATGCCGTGAGTCAGAGACAAATTTGTACCGGTCAACATGACCTGGCCAGAGACACGTTCTGATTTATGAAACACCTCTCTCCAAGGAAGCTGGAGCAGGTAAGTCATAGCAACTAGACCCCCAGTCCTGCAAGTAGGACCTGGGAAGAAAGGAGCCAATGAGAGCCAGGCTCCTGCCTCACATGAAATAGTCGTCTTGGGAAAGATCACAAGCTGATGGACAGGAGGGGATGAGGGGGACACCCCACAAAGGCCCAGTCATAATCAGGGATATGGGAGACACCTGGCCTCTGTAGGTAGTACTTTGTTTCCCTACTGGACCTCAAAGATTTCCTCCACAGACCAAGCTAACAAGTGAAAACGGGGATGCAAGGCAGGGAGGTCATCGTTCAGAAGAGACATGACGGTCACACCTGGCCCAGCCACAAACATACTGGGAGGGATCACTCAAACCAAGATGACCACTCTCCACTTTGGAAAGAAGGGTAGAAAAATGAGAGGCCATTAGGCCGGGCGCGGTGGCTCAGGCCTGTAATCCCAGCACTTTGGGAGGCCGAGACGGGCGGATCACGAGGTCAGGAGATCGAGACCATCCTGGCTAACACGGTGAAACCCCGTCTCTGCTAAAAAATACAAAAGCTAGCCGGGCGAGGTGGCGGGCGCCTATAGTCCCAGCTACTCGGGAGGCTGAGGCAGGAGAATGGCATAAACCCGGGAGGCGGAGCTTGCAGTGAGCGGAGATCCGGCCACTGCACTCCAGTCCGGGCAACAGAGCGAGACTCCGTCTCAAAAAAAAAAAAAAAAAAAGAAAATGAGAGGCAAGGCAATCAGAGCCACTTCTACCCACCACCCTCCTTTTGTCTTGCTCATGCAACCAGATAAATCATTTGTAAGTGCTGAGGCCAGAGTATTAAATTTGGTCAAAACTTGTGGGGGTAGAGGGGACTTGGGAATCAGCTAGTCAAATTAGCCCAAAGTAACTGAAGCAAAGACATAATTCTGGTCCTCAGAGACGTCATCAATATGATGGGAGAATGGTATTCTCAATGCTCATATTTTGTTGGCTAAACTCAGAACTCTGGTCAAATCTAACCTTCCACCTACTCTGTGCCTGCATGTGCCACTGGACATGGCTGGGGAAGCACATTCACACACACCTCCCTGCCGTCTGGCCTCACTTTTAATTTATGCTCTTGAATCTCAAGTGGGCCCTTCGTGGTATTTGACAGTCACATGCCTCTCCCCCTCATTGGCAGTCCCAGATGGCAATTCCAACTTTCCCTTTCCCTCTTAAGCCCCCAGCATCTCCTTCCCTCTTCTTTTTTCCTCTGTCTTAATTTTCATTATGGAAGTAGAAAAAGCATAATGACTCTTGCACATCAGCCAACTTCAACAATCATTGACCCAAAGGCAATCACACTTCGTCTACACCCACCTTTCCTTCTCCCCTCCCCTCCACTGGATGATTTTGAAGTAAATCCATGTCATTGTCTAATTTCATCTATTGATATTTCAGCATCTCTGTCTAAAAGACAATGACCCTGTTACAAAATGTAACCTTGATAACATTATTACACCTCCAATATTAATCATTTTAATAGGATCAAATATCCACTGATGGTGCAAATTTCTAATTATCTCATAAATGCCTTTTTATTTTTACTGTTTGTTTGAGTCAGAATCCAAATATGGCCAACGTATTAGTTGATATGTGTTTTAGGCCTCTTTTATTTTATTATATAAGTTCTGTCTCTCTTTTTATTCTTTATACCCCCCCCTTTTTTTGATACAGGGTCTGGTTCTGACAGTGGTGCAACCACAGCTCATTGCAGTCTTGACCTCCTTGGCTCAAGCAATCCTCCACCTCAGCCTCCTGAATAGCTGTGACTACAGGTGAGCATCACTACACGCAACTAATTTTTAAAACTTGTTGCAGAGATGGGGTCTCACTATGTTGCCCAGGCTGGTCTCGAACTCCTGGGCTCAGGCAACCCTCCCGCCTCAGCCTTCCAAAGTGTTGGGATTACACACTTTTTTTTTTTTTTAAAGAAATTGGGGTTCTGCCTTCATTTACTCTTGGGCAAGTGTCTTGTTTATTCTTTGATTAAGAAAACAGAAGTCACCAAAACAGAACCTCCACAGGCGCCGCCCCCTCACACATCTGCCTGCCTGGCTCTGCCCCTCTGACTGCCTTCTCTCCATTACCGCGGGTGAGCTGTCTGCTCCAGGGATGGTGCTCTGGAGCAATGCTCCAGCAATCCTTCTCTACCTTCTGTCTCCTTAACTTTTCCTTGTTCACTGGCTGTTTCCTAGAGCTTACAAACATGCTGTGATTTATCCCAACCTGAGGAGCCTCCCTTGTCCCCACTCTCCCCTTCGGCTACTGCCCTATTTCTCTTTCCTTCACAAGGAAAGGCCTCAGAAGAGTTGCCCACATTTACGGCTTATAATTTTTCTTCTCCAAACCTCTTTTAAATCCATTCCAATCAAGATTTCCACCACCACAACTCAATCAAATTTTATCAAGGTCACCCATGACCTCAATGTGCTGAGTCCAATGGTAAATAAATAAACTAAGCTCTCATGATTCTTGATTTAACATAAGCGAGTACTCCATCCTCCTTGAAATACATCCTTCACTTAGCATCCGGAATACTGCCACCTCCCGGGTTTCCTCCTTTCTCATTGCTGTTCCTTTGCTTCTCCCCAGCTTCTAAGGTTGGAGTGCCCCAGGCTCCTCCCAGGATCTCTTCTGCTTTGGTGATCTTATTGGATTCACAGTATGAAATACCATCTCTATACTGGAAACTCCCAGTTTTACATCTCCAGCCCAGAACTCTCCCCTGAGCTTCAGACCCACATGTCCAACTGCCTACTTGACATGTCCAGTTGTATTTCTAACAGGTGTCTCGGAGCTGCTAACTAAAACACAGCTCCTCCCTGCACTTCCCTGCTCCACCACACACAGCCTTTCCCATTTCAGTTCATGACAGACCTCAAGAGTGCTCTTTGCCTCCTCTCTTTCTCTCTTACCTTACACCCGAGCCATCAGCAAATCCTACTGCCTTCACCTTTAAAAGGAATCTGGGCCAGATGCAGTGACTGACACCTGTAATCCCAACACTTTAGCAGGCCAAGTGGGGAGGACCGCTAGAGGGCAGAGGTTAAAACCAGCCTGGACAATATAGCAAGATCTCATTTCTACTTTGAAAAAAAAAAAAAATGAATCTGTTTTCTCCTCACTTCCTCTACTGCTACTCTCCTGGTCTAAGCCACCATTCTTGCCTGCTAGCCTATGTTTCTCCCTCAGGTCTTTGCTCCAGTGTCCCCCTCTCAGTGAGGAATTCCCTGGCTGCTTGATCTGAAATTGCAAACCACCTCCCCAAGTACTCTCTGTCTCCCTTGACTGCTTAATTTATACCTCCCTAGCACTTAGCACCACCTAATGTACTACATATTTAACTTATTTTCCCCGTTATCTGTCTTTCCCCATGAAAATAAGTTCCTTGAGAGACAGGGATTTTATCTGTTTTGTTTACTGCTATATTCCCTACATTTAGAATAGTGTTCAGTCTATAGAAGGTGGTCCAAAAATATTTGTTGAATAAATGAATACATTTATACATGCAGCTAGAATAAAAAGCATTTGCTCCATTTGGCCTTTCCTGACACCTCTGAAGCTCCCAGCACCTGGAATTTGAAATGCAGCAGTTAATATTATGTATTACTGTTCCCATTCTTAGTTCTTATTTCTCTCAGTAGGCCGTGAATTCTTTGAACCTGAGATCTGGTTTTCCATTTATCCTTTATCCCCCTCAGTTCAAGCACAGTATTGACCGTGAATTAACTGTTCCTACTGCTCAGGCTCCTGGAGTATTTATTTTGGCTAGTCTTAATCTTATATTTTAATAAACTTTTCATTTTCATGTCTGATCCTTTTTTCAATATTATCAACATCACACCATGAGCAGAGGAAAGGAAGGGCAGCCATCTCCTCCTCAACAATAACACTGGTTATTAAATGCCTTAAGATTTTCAAAGCATTTCAACACATTTATTGTAATGGATCATCCTAACCACCTAATACGGTATATATTATCATTACTCCCAGTTTATAGATAAGAAAACTGAAGCTCAAATGATTTTTAAAAATCCTTTATCTCTGGACAAATAGGATCCCCTTATTCAAGGTCATGTGGCTAGGAGTAATAGAGCCAGGAGTTGAACCTGGGTCTCAGGATTTCAGATCATGTGACTGTCTTCTCTGCCACGCTTCCTCGGTTTAATACTGATGGGAAAATGTAGAACTTGCTCAAGGTGATGTGTAAGTCATTTGTGGGACAAAAGCAAGTGCCTCCTAATGAATCCAACATCCCTTTCAGTAGACCTCAAGTTCTCTTTCTTTCTTTCCCTGACATCAGCAGTCACAGCTGCCAGGGGAGCTGTTGAGAAGGAAGGGCAGGGAGACAGAAGGATTCCATTTCTGCCAAGGCCAGACACATATACTGTTTGCTAGACAGGGCTCTGGAACGTCTGCCGGAAAGCACAGCTGTTCTCTAGAGGCAGGAACCGGCCAATGTCTCGCCTACTGGTACCGCCGGGCTTGGCTGTGCAGTGGAGTTGGCGCTTGGACTGGGGGAAAGGAGAGAGATGCCTGAGTGTTGCCCAGCTGCCGGCCTCAGCCCCAGGAGCTTTTCCTCTCTTGCCAGGGCTATGAGCAGAAACCTCAAATAAACCTTGGGCATAGAAAACCAACTTAATGAAGAGGATGTTACTGTCTCCACTGGCTTCTGATTTTGCAGATGCAGTGAGCACCTATGGCTTTTGCAGTGGTTCAGGAAAAGGCAAGAAGAAGCAAACTGTCTAGTTCCAAAGTCCTCTGATGGCTGCATGGAGCCAGTGGTGCTATGACTTTTTAAAAATAGCTTCAGTACCTTTGATATGTATGTGCTTATTTACTCTCTATCTATGCTCTGTTCCTCCCATCAGCCTAGGAGCTCCCTGGGGCAGGTCTGTTTCTCAACCCTCCAGTCTGGACTTTGCAGGAGCTGTGCCTCCCCCATCACACTTGGAGCTTTCTGAAGGCAGGGGCTGTGTCTCTGCCGTTAGTCTGGCAGCTCCTCAAGGTTAAAGGGCATATCCTCCAATAGCTTTAGAATAGCTTTAGAATAGCTTTAGAACCTGAGGGCTCCTATCTCCTCATTTAACCTCCTCCAACACCAATGACTGGGGTCTGCTTTCACTGCTCCCCCAAAATGGCTGGGTTGGCCAATTAGTCCTTTTAGAAATCAGTGAACCACACGGGACATTTTGAGTCTCCTGAAAGGAGATCGGTGTGTCTGAGCTGGTGCCAATGTTCAACCCTCACTTGTCTGGACCGAGATGTGGAGGACACGAGACGGCACTGGGTCTCTGCTCCCCACTCTCTCCCTGCCTGGCTTCTGGCCCACTGGGAATAGACAGACAGAAAGGATACAGGACTCACTCAGCCCAGCAGCTTTAGAGAAAGAAGTGACCCCAGATCAGCCATAGAGTGCTCTGCCCTCACAATCTGCTTCATGCTTCCTCTTACACTTTAATGATAGGAAAAATAAAAAGGTTCTTCCTGAGAGAGAAGTCTACCTCATTCTTTCAGATAACAAGAGCGATCTATAGAGAGGGTTTCCTTTTATACCTTATCTCCTAAGAAACTCAGGGAAAAAAGTGTGCTCAAGTGGAACTTACATTTCCTCCTGGGTTCTCATGGGTTTTATTATTTTATTCTAAATTTAATCATCTTTTAAATTTAAGCCAGATTACTATAAGGGTCCTCAAACCCTAAATAATACAAAACTGCATTCAAAATTATATCATCTATATATTTTGTCTTCTTAATGACCTTAATGCAGTGATTCAGAAAATGGGCTTTAGGCCGGGCACAGTAGCTCACACTTGTAATCCCAGCACTCTGGGAGACTGAGGTGGGAAGACTGCTTGAGCCCAGGAGTTCAAGATCAGTCTGGGCAACATGGTGAGATGCCATCTCTACAAACAATTTTAAAAAATTAGTTGGGCAGCTGGGTGTGTTGGCTCACACCTGAAATCCCAGCACTTTGGGAGGCTGAGGCGGGTGGATCACTTGAGGTCAGGAGTTTGAGAACAGCCTGGCCAACATGATGAAACCCTGTCTCTACTAAAAGATACAAAATTAGCCAGGCGTGGGGGTATGTGCCTGTAATACCAGCTACTTGGGAGGCTGAGGCAGGAGAAACCCTTGAACCTGGGAGGCGGAGCTTGCATTAAGCTGAGATCACATCACTGCACTCTAGCCTGGGTGACAGAGACTCTGTCTCCAAAAAAAGAAAGAAAAAAAAATTTAGCTGGGCAAGGTGGCACACACCTGTAATCCCAGCTACTTAGGAAGCTGAGGTGGAAGAATCACTCGAACCCAGAAGGTTGAGGCTGCAGTGAGCCATGATTGTGCCACTGCTCTCCAGCCTGGGTGACAGAGTGAGACCCTATCTTAAAAAAAAAAAAAGGAAAAAGAAAATAAGCTTTAGAATTAGAGGACTGGATATACATTCCAACTCTTATTAGTTTACCAGTGAGTACTGGCTGTGTGACCTTGGGCAAATTTCTCAACCCATCCTTGTCTATAAATTGGGGACAAGATTTCTCTCCAATCCCTTCTCCATATCACCGGGTTTAAACTCCAGCCTGGTTTGCAAGGCCTTCCTCCAGGGGCTCCTCCTCTGCTCTGCCATCACTATCACACTGGACCTCACAGTCCTAGCCTGCCCACAGGCTGCTCCCGCTGCCTGGAACTCACCCCACCCTCCATCTGTCCTTGCCTTGTCTAGCTAGTCCCTACTCATTTGTCACATCTCAGCTTAAAAGTCACTTCCTCAGAAAGGCCTTCCTTGATATCCTAGCCTAGACTAAGCTACATCCCAGGTTACTCACCAGTGCTTCCCAAACTTCAATGTACAGATGAATGAATCACCTGGTGACCTTGTTAAAATGCACAGGTTCTGAATCAGCATGTCTGGGTTGGGGGGCCCTACAGTCAGTATTTCTAACAAGCTCCAGGTAATCTGATGCTGCTAGAAGGAGCACCTTTGAGAATGGAAAGGCCCCTTTGCGTACCTACAATTACTCATGTAATTCCTGCCAGATTCAAGCCCCTGGCTGCTTCTTGCCCTATCCCAGTCCCTAGCACAGTGCCTAGACGAAAAGCATTCAAGAAATGTCTGATGATTAAACTGACCGACCAGTATCTATAATGTCTCTAGCTTGGTTTCTGATCAGAGTAAAAGGAATTCAATAAATGGCACCAGTTGCCATTAACAATAATAATTCTATTATATGCCGATTACAGTTTCTTGGGTCAAAAACCATATATTTTACTTCTTTGCTGCCACAAACAGTTCCTACAATGGCCTAGACACAAAACCAAGACCTGGAAAGTGTTTGATGAATGGATGACTAAACGAACAAGTGAATGAGAGACCCTGGCTTGTGGCCCTTCCTGAGTGTACAACATACATGGAATGGCACAATTAATATATCACCAGTGTTTCCTATAGACCCAAACCTTCTTCCTTCTATCAATTCCTACTTGTGGGTAGAAATACAGAGTTTAAACACAAATAACAGAGACTGAAGAGTTACTGGGCAGTCCCCGGAGCAAACAAACAAGTGACAGCCCAGGAAGGAGGGTTATTGTTTTAAAAATTATTTCCTTAGTCCTCAAAGAACTGGAACAAAGCAGGATTGTGCTGGCTGCCTCCCCTGCAAGAATTCACATTCTAGACCCGTCTAAATGCCAGTCTAAATGCTACTCAGAATACAATTACTAAACCCAACCAGCAGCAGCCACAGGCGGGGGCTGCAATGTTCCCCCTCCCACCGATTTTGTGGCAGCTTCAGGCAATGCACCTCAGTTCTCTGCATTCAGCTTTTCTGATTACCCCACCCCACTTCGTCTCCTCCAGATTGTTCCTTTTGGCCTTCTCCTTGCCATCTCTTCCAGGCCAGACAGTGGGCAGAGCTGTTCGCAGCCCAGAATCTCCTAAACAAAATAATCTCAAGGAACCTAATCGATGGGGCACCGATCCCCTTTGCAGAACCAATTCCCTTCATTCTCAACCTCTTACAGATCAGGGAGGAAAGTAGAAACCTGAAGAAGGCACCCAAGACTGAAGATCCTATATGTCCAAGAAGGTGATTATGATGTTGGAGGAGTCACTTATTTAAAGGCGGTTGGGAACATAGATGCTCAAATTCAAATATAGGGTCTTAAGTATTTAAAAAATGAGGATGTTTGTGAGTACTGGTTTGGAAATACAGCACTGAAAAGTAACAATGTGGTAATTAAATAATGCCTCAAGGTTACAATATCAGTGATATTACCAGCAAGTAAACATCTAAAAGTGAAACGAACAGTTTAGGTGTTCTAGTTTATAGGCAATGCATTTCTGGAGACCACATCTTAAAGCCCATATTTGTAAGCTGAAATCCTGACTGCCCACTGTTGTGGTCAATCCAGCCACATTCACGGCCATCAGCAAAAATCACGGGGTGAATGAGTAAAAGCTGTGAGAACGGATGCACATCCTCTATTAGGCAGTAGTAAAAAACCAAGGTTGAATGACACAAAGGGGCAGACATGTTCAGAGCCAATCCCTGATGTACTACAGCAAAACTGATGCAGGAGTTCAGAGAAGGAAGAAATTAAAAGAAGCTGGTGGTGGTGGGAAGGGGCTGGCAGGAAATGGGAGGGGACTGTTGGGTAAAGTGTAGACAGTCTGGGTCTTGAAAGCTTGAGTAGTGACAGAAATTAGGTAAGTCAGGAGGACAGGCAGGGTTCATTTGATATTGGGTTGCGGTGTGAGCAATAATAACTCAAGGCTGTTCTTATGGGCAGGAAGGGTACCAGTTTGGATGGAGAGGAAAGTTTGTGTAAAAGAGTAGTGGGAGAGGAACTGGAAAAAACATAGAACATTTGGAATGCTAGGCTAGAGGTTTTCAGTTTTTTTTTTTTTAACTATGCAAGCAACACAGACACATTCCAGCAGTAAAAAGACTCAAAGAATAAAGATTAAATGAATAAACCCTTCAATGCTCCCTTCTCTCACCCAAGTCTCTTTTAGAGGCAACACTGTTAGTAATTAGGTAGATAGCCTTCTGCCAGGCTAAAGACCTCATGTAACAGGCAATGGGGAATCACTAGAACTTTTGGAGCCAGGGACGGCATCCAAATTGGGAATAGTCAGTGGAGGTGAGCAGATGACTCCTGAGAATGGCACAATGCAAGGCATGACTCCGAAGACAGTGGCTGGTGCAGGAAGAAAACAGTAAGCAAACAAGCTTGAAGGCGATGCTGAGGTTGACTGATGGAAAGTGAGACTGAGGGAGATTGATTAAAAATCAAAAGTGGAATAGGTGGTAAAATGTTTTAAAGGGAGGAGCTGAAGGGGAGGCCAGGATCACAGAGGAATGGTTTAGCATCCCAAGTAGAATTTCAAGGAATAGCAGAGGGCCAACAAGAGGTGGTAGGCAGAAGGATCTACTCAGCATGTTAATATCTAAGCTCTTTGCAATTAATATTTGCCTCAATGGTAAAATAACTGTTCTTGATACATAGTGAGTACTCAATAAATGTTGAATTGAATGTTTTTGAAACTAAATTATAAGGAATCCCACCCCCTAAAAATGAGTATGGAAGACAAAATTTGTCTCCTACCCAACAGCCATTCCCATCTTCTTCCCCAGCTCCAATGGATAAGACATGATTTGGCTAAGCCAAGCATGATAATAACATTCCACTTGGCCAGTAGTTGGTTTAAGGATGGGCATATGGCCAAGTTGGCCAATGAGGCATGAGGAAGTCAGCTGGGGAAACTTTTGACAAAGACTTTTTTATCTCTGCCAAAGATACAGCAGAGGCCTGATATGTTATTCCTACCAAGATGTTGACTATTTTAGGACATTATGCTTGGAATATGGCAGCCACCTTATAACTACGAGGTGATAAATCCAGGGACAAAAAGTTGATAAGCTGAAGATTCCAAAGTGGCCAGGCAAAAAGAGCCTGGGTCCTTTATAACCTAAGTCCTGCCCCAAACCTGAAAGCACCTACATGCAGACTGCTTGTTATGAGAGGTCATTAATGTCCTTTTCCTTCAGCCTCTGCTATCTGGGCGTCCTGCTAGCCATCTAAAGGCAGGCAAATGGGAACTGGTGAGATAATTCATACCATCTTTTACTAAGTTCCTAAAATGTTTAGTTGGGCAACAAAGCTTTACTGTATAATGGACTTAGTGAACGAGACAGGGAGAGGGGGAGAAGCTTGACAGAGTGGGGGAGAGTCTAAAACTGCCAGAGCTGCCCAGGAGGCAGCAGAGCTTGACTTAGCACAATACGGTGCAGTGCAATACGATGCAACTTAATCTAATTCGACAAACATTAGTTGTGCATCTTCTCTGTATAATGCCCTTTGGGGAATAAAAAGATGAACAGCACATGACCCACCATGGAATCTCGCTTCCTCTCTTTCTTTAGCAATTATAGATTGGGTACTAGGCCCTGCTGCTAGATCACTTCTTGGTCTTCTGTAGAGGTTCTGTTTCCTTTCCCTGTACTTCAAACATGGGCATTTCCCAGATGCCACTCTCAGAGATGCTCTTAGTCTCCACAATCTCCCTGGGGAATCTTATCTTCACCAATGGTTGCAATCACCTCCTGCTCAATAATGACTCCCATATTGATTTCTCATGTCCAAGTGTCTCTCCCACCATTAAATCTATATTTTCAGCTGTTCAGTAACTATCTCCACTTGGATCTCCACTGGGACCTTAAAAACAACATATTTAAAACCAGACCCATGATCATCTCTACCAAACCTTCTCTTCCTCCTTACAGTCACATTATCAGTGAATAACACCATCTAGCATGTTCACCAGCTAGACTTGAAAAGCAGCTTCTTCTCCCTCTCCAAGCCTCCCACACCCAACTCCTATATTTTGGCTCCAAAGTATCTGTTTACTCTGTCCCTTATATTCTTGCTTCCTACAGATTCTTTAGTTCAAGTCTCATGGGATTACTATGAAAACTAGTCATTATTTTTTTGCTTCCTAACAATATTCATCTTTGAGTTTCTGCAAGACACATGGTACAGTTTTGCTTTGCTGTAGCCATGGATGATGCAGACTTCCTTAGAACCTTAGAACATTTGGGTCAAATGTCAGGTGGGTGTGCTTTAGCCCAGCCCACTAACTGTCCAATAGAAATATGATAGTATAAGCCACAAATGGGATTTTAAGTTCTCTAACAGTCATATTAAAGAAGTAAAAAGAAACAGGTGAAATCAATTCCATTTTAATAATATATTTTATTTAACCCCCAATTCAAAATATTATCAGCTTCTAATCAATACATAAAAACTATTAATGAGCTAGTTTACATTAAACATGGAGAGTTTATATTTACAGCTCATCTCAGTTCAGGTCAGCTACATTTCAAGTGCTCAATAGTCACATGGGCTAGTGGCTACCACTTTGGACAGCACAGCCCTAGACCAACCAGCTGAGAGCAGTGCATGTCAGCCATGTGAGGCCATCTGAGATCATCCAGCTGTATTGGGGCCATCAGATGACTGTCGCTACATGAGTGACACCTGACGTGGCCATCAGAAGAATCTCCCAACAGAGCCCAGCTTCACTTGTTGACTCAGAACTGTGAATACATAAAATGGTTGTTTTAAGCCACTAAGTTTTGGGGTGGCTTGTCATGCAACAGTAGAAAGCGGATACAATAGCAGACAGTATTGCTACATTTGCTAAGGAACTGAAAGTCATTAAGAGTTCAGGAAAGGAAGGGGTTAACTATTCAAGGTGGATAAAAGAAGGGTTAAGCTAACCTAGCAAAAACAGTCCTCAAATGTGTAGACAGTATCAGAGAACTCACTTTCATTTAACATACTTCCTTTTTACCAACTCTGAGCCATCTTCCTATGCTTAAAATTGCTTGCTATGGGGCTTACTCATTTACTTGAAAAAATGCATGCCTACAGCGTACAAGGCACATTTCTGATGCTCAGTAAGAACAGAGGAGCCCATGATATCTTCTTCCCTAGGCTAGGTGCAGGGCTCCATGGAGGCTAGGGCTGGAGAAGATTATGGTACTAGGTTTCCCCGTAGACTGGGTTCGTTTGGCCATAAGTTTTGGCTGCAGCAGGTAAGTGGCAGCCATGCTTGTAGTCTGCCTGGGCAACTTGCCTCATCATCTCTGTGTCCTTTCCCTGGACTTGCCAGGCATTTCATCAAGTCTGCAAGGAGTCCACCATAGGAAAACAATAATGTTTCCTGGACCAACCTACTCCAGCCCCACTCTGTGCCCCACACTCCTAGCAGTACTGAAAGAAAATCTAGCCTGATGCCTGTCCACAGTGCTGCACAAGTGTGTGGTCCAGTGCCATTTCAGATGCTCTCAGGCACATATTTATAGGGCTCCAAACAGTGCTGTGGTGACCATCTCTGCAAGAGCTACCCACTTCATACAGGCACCACCCCACAGCGCCAAGACATATGCCTAGCTTCCTGCACCTCTTGCTTCTAGCCCTAGGGCCTCTTATTGACACTGAAGGGTGAGATAAAGCAGGACCTATTCAGAGAGCCCAGGCATGTACAACCCAGAAATTCAGGGAAATTAGTGTCCCGTGGTTTGAACCTTCAACCAGTGGGAAAGGGTGGCCCTTCTCCTGATGCACTGTCCCTAGGAACAGTCATCTCTACACTTCTGATAGCCTGAGCCACTGGTTGGGTTTGAGACCACGAAGTGGGGCATTCTCATATTGGCTCATCCTCTCTTCACCCTTCTTGCCTTTTCCTTCACTTCTGTTCTCTGGGATTGCACTCCCTAATAAAGTTGTAACACATAAGCCTTGCTTGAGGTTCTGCTTTCTAAGGATTCCAGGCCAAGATGCCAAGTGACCTAGGACTCAATCAGGGAAGAGACCTTTACATTCTACTCTCAAGTATGACTTTAGGCACCTTATGTTTAGCTGCTTCAATGAAGACACAAATTGCTGGCCCTCAGTTGAATAAATACCTTCTTGGCCCATCCCACCGTCCTTGGGAGAAGGCCTGGCCCACTACCAAGGTGAGACCATTGGCCAAGCATCAGGGGATGCATGCCACTGTCACTCCCTCTAGCACCCCCTTCTTAGAAAAGTGCCTCCCTGGCCGGGCGCGGTGGCTCATGCCTGTAATCCCAATACTTTGGGAGGCCGAGGCGGGTGGATCACCTGAGGTCGGAAGCTTGAGACCAGTCTGGCCAACATGGCAAAACCCTGTCTCTACTAAAAATACAAAAATTAGCCGCGTGTGGTGGTGGGCACCTGTAATCCCAGCTACTCAGGAGGCTGAGGCAGGAGAATAGCTAGAACCTGGGAGGTAGAGGTTACAGTGAGCAGGGATCATGCCATTGCACTTTAGCCTGGGCAACAGAGTGAGACTTCATCTCAAAAAAA
>NW_016807278.1:2721707-2777255 GCF_001698545.2 Rhinopithecus bieti
GGGCAGGCACACACCAGGTCCCACAGCTCTGCACTTTGGGTTCCTGAATCACACGGGGGCTCTGTGTAGGCACACACTAGGTCTCATAGCTCTGCATTCTGGGTTCCTGAATCACACGGGGGCTCTGGGCAGGCACACACCAGGTCTCATAGCTCCGCACTCTGGGCTGCTTCAGCATGAGCACATGTGCAGCCAACACGACCTGAATAAATGGATGGATGGAGGAAGGGATGGGTGTCACCCAGGGGTCACCGCACAGCCTCAATCTCAGGGGATTTTAAATAAGAAACAACTCTTTCCCTACATCTTCTGTCAGGCAAGTCAACCAATTTGCCTGTGTGCTCAGCCTCGCCCTAAGCAGATGGCACCAGGGCAGCTCTCAGAGATAGGGGAGGCCCACAAAGACCTTTTTGGTCTCATTTGATGACTTTGTTACAGCCCCAAGGAAATAAACATCCTCTCATTTTTACACACAGAACAGCAGGAAAGAGAAGTCGGCTGCCGGAGGGAAATTACCCTCTGAAGCAGTAGCATGGTGCTGCGATAAGGCGGAGTCTGGTTACAATTTGCTGCAAGCACGGATGTTAATGGATTCTATTAATACAAATTTGTACCCTGAAAACCTGATGACAGCTCCCAGCCGCCAGATACCAATTACCACCCGGTACATTGGCCTTCCCGGACTGTTTCTGGGATCTGGGATCTCTGAGAAGCCTCCATTCTAACTGAGGAAAGGAAACAAGGATATTGCACACTGGGGGCGGATGTCTAGACTACCTCCTTCAGGGAACAGAGCCCAGAGAAAGGGAAACACAAAGTCCTCAGGGCTGAGAAGATATTTACCAATGTGTGGGTAAAAGTGAACACTGTAAGACTATTCAGAAAGGTGGTAGCTTCTGCTGTCACAAAATAACCTGACATGATGCTATTCTGAGCCAACATGGATTTTGTGGATTAACTATCATACCTGCTTCACTTTTCCTGTTAACCTGCATAATGAAGCGCCTGTACTATCACCAAAAGGGTGATTTCTGATGACATCAATAATAGGCATCATGCTGCTTCAAAACATTTTCTTTAAAGTAACCTATCCACTCAGTTAACTGATCCTGAGATAGTTGGGATGGTGATGTGGAAACAAGCCTTACGGGGGCTCTATGCTTGACTGCTATTAGTTTAACTTCATTGACAGAAGGATTTTGTAAATCACCTAGGAAAAGAATAGTGTATCATTTTAAGTTTCCTTAAATGTAAAAAATAATAATTTTGGTTTTAGAGTTTCACAATATTCCTTGGAATCAGGTAAGAGAAATTTGGGGGTTTGCAGACTTAGGCAAGGACCTCGAATCAACAAAAGCAAAGCCTGGTCCTTCTTCCCCTCGAGCCCCTGAAACACGGCTGACTCCTGGAGTCACTGCCTGACAACCTATGGGACCCACATCCCAACCAGGGTGAAGCCCAAGGAAGACTCGTGCTCCACCTCTCAAGCTGGGATCGTTCAGAAGCAGAAAGCAGGAGACTTCCCCATTGCCTCCTCTAACTCTACAGCAGCACAGGGTTCCCTGGAAGTGGTGGATCCCCAGAACGCTGGGTTGTGGTGAAAACCAACCCATGTAATTGGCTATTTCCTACAAAATGGCCAGCCCTAGAGCTCCACCTGACAGCATTCTCGCTGTCTTGTCATACTCATTCATTTAATTCTGTAAGCATTTTTAGATTTCTACTATACGGGAGGTCTTCCCACTCCATGACCTAGCATACTGCCTCCTTAGATTACAATCCCATTTCATCTAGTGAATGTAAGGTGTTGTGTATTAAACAAAGTTTATGCGAGGTCACTTGTACTCAGTGCCATGGAATCAAACCGAACTTTGAAATGGGCCAGTTTTCAAAACTCCAGACGATTCCAGCCAACCTGAGTCAGCATAAGGAAGTCCCCTCTGTTTTAACCCTAGAAGGACAGTTAGTTTGAAATGATTAATCTGCTTTTTGTTCTTTGTGACTGTTTTCTTCAGCGTTTTTCTGCCTATAAAGTCAACCTCCTCTGCTCAGGTCATGGGCACACTCATTCTATTTTAAAGAATGAGGTATTGCCCAATTCTAGGATCACAAATACAAGCCAATTCGATCTTTAACTAAATTTATTGTAATTTTGTCTTTTGGCAAGTGTAATGAGGTTGACTCATTGGTTCCAGACTTGATTCTGCACTGCAGTGGGAGTGCTTTGGGGCTGGCTAGATTTGGTAGACAGAAATACAAGCAGATAACTGCCCAAAGGCAAAGAAGGAGACAAATATGAATGGAAACTGGTGACAGAGAAATCAAAAAGAGCCAAGGGGGAGAAGAGAGAAAACCCTAGAGACCATTTGCAGCCTCTGGCCATGAACTGTGAATAACAGGGTCTCTTTTATCACAAGGCCTCAGGGGAGCACCAAGAGTGCACCAGATGGATAAGAGCCAGGGACTGTTCAGGCTCTGTTTACCCACCAATTTGTTAATAATAGGTCTGTATTTCCAGCCTCAAACTCCCAGAATTAACAGCCAATCAGGGGCCAGGTGTGGTGGCTCATGCCTGTAATCCCAGCACTTTCAGAGGTCAAGGCGGGCTGATTGCTTGGACCCGGGAGTTGGAGACCAGCCTGGCCAACATGGCAAAACCCTGTCTCTACAAAAAATATAACAAATTAGCTGAGTGTAGTGGTGCACACCTGTGGTCCCAGCTACTTGGGAGGCTGAGGTGGGAGGACTGTTTGAGCCTGGGAGTTCGAGACTACAGTGAGCCATGATCTCACCCCAGCCTGGGTGACACCAACAGAGTGAGACCCTGTCTCAAAAAAAAAAAAAAAAAAAAAAAAAAAAAAATTCAGGCTCCTCAAAAAAAATTAAACATGTAATTACCATATAATCCAGCAATTCCACAACACATCCAGGTATAGATATGCCAAAGAGTTGGAAGCAGTGACTTGAAGAGCTGTTTGTACACCCATGTTCATAGTAACATGATTTGCAAAAGCTAAAAGGTGTAAACAACCCAAATGCCCATTGACAATGGATAAACAAAATGTGGTATACCCATGCAAATAAAGGCCTATTATTTGGTATTCGAAAGAAGGAAATTTTGACTCATGCTACAACCTGGATGAACCTTGAAGACATTATGCTAAGTGAAATAAGCCACTCACAAAAGGATGAATACTGTATGGTTTTACTCATATGATAGACCTGGAGAGGTCAAATTCATAGAGACAGAAAGAGAATGATGGTTCCCAGAGGCTGAGGGGAGGAAGGAATAGGGAGTTACTGTGTAATGAGTAGAGTTTCAGTTTTGGGAAAATGAGAAAGTTCTGGAGATGGATGACGGCAATGTAGATGCACACAGCAACATACATGTACTGAACATCACAGAACTGTACACTTAAAATGGTTATAATAGTACATTTTATATTATGTATATTTTATCACAATTTTTTTTTTTAAATGAGGCAAATCAAACACAGGCTCTTCCTGTGATTAAATAAAAATCATGACACAGTTGTACTAAAAAGGATAACAGGCTGGAATATTTGAATTCGATAGGGTCCTGCAAAATGGTAAGAACCTACAGTCATGTTAACAAGTCTTCAACCAAGAAACGGTCATTTTAGAGCACTAGAATGGGCATATGGAATCCCTGGGCTCCAGTTCCAACTTTGTCACTAACTAGTTCTATAACACTACGCAAGGGAGTCATGTCTCCCTGGGCCTCAGTTTACTGATTTGTACAAGGGGGTTGAACTAGAGGACCAAAGCACCTCAGCTGGACCAGGGGTTCTCAACTTGTGGTCCTGCAGCAGAATCTGGGAACAGATGAAAAATGCAAATTATTGCCCCCCCCGCCCGCCCCGAGACTTCCCGAATCAGGAACTCTGCATGTGGGCCCAGCAATCTAGGTTTGAACAAGCTAAGATAGGTTTGAGAACCACTGAGACAGGACATTTTATGTTTTTATAGCTAATAGGGATCTGAGTAAGCCACATTTTATGGAAATAAAAGCATAAACAGCCAGACACATAAAACACATTAGCAAATGAATAGGAATAAAGAGGATAATTACTTTTACAAAATGAGATGTAAATATAAAGTAGCAAATTAATTTTTTAAAAAAATCATAATTTTAAAAGTCCAAATGAGTACTGCCCTTAAAAGTTATAATAGTTTACCACCTGCTGTTTTAATGATGCAGTTCTTGCTTAAAGCATTTTTGAAACTTTATTTGGAAACGACTGCTGAGTCAGTTTAGAAGCTGAATGAAATCAGCTTCATTTGTTTGGAACTAAAAGTATCTTCATTTAGCCTGAGCCTAGACTTATTGTCCTGATTAGACGGCTTGCAGAAATCAAATTCCGTCTAAAAGGAAGAAGACTGCCCATCCCTGAGGATATTCAAAGAATGTGCTGCAGCCTCGAAAGCGATTTCCAAGCATAACTCAGACGTGTTTCGGATAATGACAGAATTACATGTTTGACATCACAGAGTGCCCATCTGGAAAGGGGCAACACTCACTTCATGGAAGCTCAGACCTGAGAGCTTGCAATGGAACAAGAGATAATTCTTGGGGAACAAGACTCACCCTACAACAGGAGTGGAATAGTATCACCATTTCACAGATGAGCAGTGAAGGCCAAAGTGGGTGAAGAATGTGTCTAAGGTTACGGGAACTCACAAATGGAACCAGAACTTAGCTTTCCTAAAGAATCCTGACTAGGCTAAGGGACTTTGAACCAGGGAGTGGGGACAGGATCAGTGGAAGGCCCCACCCACCAGGCTGTGATGTCAAATCAGAAGACGAGGCTCCCAGCCTAGTCACTTTCTTCATAAAACAAAAGACGCTTTTGAATGTACTGAATATTCTGGCACCAGCCGTGGTCAATTCTTTCTCTGACGGTGGGTTGCAAAATATTTCTAGCATCCCGCATAGTCCAGTGAGGGCAAAGAGGGTGGAAAATTCTTTCTCCATTTAGCCACACAGACTTTCTGGTCTTTGGTAAGGAGGTGCCTAGTGTACCACGCTTCCCTGCCGCAGGGCAAAGGGGAGGGTGAAGGTGAAGGGTTCTATAACCCGGGCTCCGGGCCACTCAGGACTTCTGCTGGCCCACGGCTGGAACAATTTCCTCCTTGTTCCACACTGTGTTATTCTAAAATGTCCACTTTAGGGGTGAGGGGTGGGTGGGAGGAGATACTAAAAGTGAAATATTATTTTGAATATTTATCAAGTTGTTCCCACCCTTGGCTCCTCAAAAGGTCTTTAAAATCATCTTTTTCAGTTTATTTTATTTTACATATTTAAAAAAAAGATGGGGTCTCATTATGTTGCCCAAACTCTTAGCCTCAAGTGATCCTCCTGTCTCAAACTCTTGGTCTCAAGTGATTCTCCTGCCTCAGCTTCTTAAAGTGCTGGGATTATAGGTGTGAGCCACCGTGCCCAGCTACTTCTTTATGGATCTCTCCCCAGCATCCCATAATCTAAATCTCTCAACCTTAGTTTGGCACATCCTCTCTTTCCTGTGTGATTCTCTCTCTAGTAAGACTATGAGCTCTATGGCTGAAGTGTGGCATTCTCTTTATTTCCCATAGCACCCAGCATGCTGGTGGGTGCAGTGCAGGCACCCAGCCATCACATGGTGATGGTGATGGTGATGTTATCACATGATCACTTATGCCTACTGTGTGCTGGGCACTCAAACAAGTACTCTGCTGATATGCACGACCTCAGCTAGTCCTCAGAACAGTACTATGTGCGCGGGGCTATTAACTCCATTTTTCAAGCTCTGAGGCTCACAAAGGCTAAGTTAGTAGCCTATTCAAGGCCAGGGGAGGGGCTCAGGTACAAATCTAGGTGTCCTGGACTCCAAAAGCAGAGGTCTTAACATCCAGACATCACTCCCTGCCAAGTTAAGAAGTTAGAACACACCCTCAGCCTATCTTCTACCGCAGGTGGTTCTCTCTACCTCAGGTCCATTCCCTTGCCTGCCTTCCTAAACTCCAGGGCCAGGGAAGAAGAGGCTCTCAATACCCAAGGGGTGACTTCAGGGACCACCAGTGAGATTGCTGACCATTGAAGAACCAGGAGGAGGTGGAAAAAGCAGCTGACAGAGAAAAGGTAGCGCCTTGAGTGGCATAGACCTCCTTCTCCCCAGGCCCAGCAGCCTTTCTGTACAAGCTGCCCTACATACAGATGCTACCCTGAGGCTTGAAAGTCCCTGAGTCACAGTCCTTCCACACACTCCCCTCACCCCTGAAAGCACCCAAGGCCCTGACAGGGTGAGAGAGCCACATTAGAGCTACATGTCCACGGAGAGTCACTGTCACTCCAGCAGAGAGTGGGATGCATTTATTTCAACCTCCCAACGTCACCTTAATACTTCCATGTGAGACACAGGCGAGGAAAAACCAAGCTGTGGAGGCACTGTTATGCTGGGTTCCCCATTGGGTTCCCCACCTGGGTTCCCTGCCCTGATCAGGAGACGGCAGAGGGAGCATCACGCTAGGTGTCAGGACATCCGGGTTCAGGTCCCAGATCTTCCAGTAACTCTCTGGGCTTCAGGCACCTCATCCCTGCAGCATGGAGGTCACTGTGTGGCTTGTAAAGGGCCTTCCAGCAGCTCAGGCCTGTGATTCCATGGCCAGACTATGGAAGCTGCCCTGCCAATGCCATGCTGCCGGCACCAGCCAGACTGCAGACAGTGCAGAGCTAAGCGGTGATAGGACCTTATCCTGGCCTGCTCCCTGGGAATCTGACCCTGCTCCTCTTCAGCTACAGGCATGCATTGACAGTCTTCCAAGAAAAATGCTGACCTCTGGCCTGCTAGGTTCCCAGTTAAACAAAGGACTGCAAGCTGGTGAGCTGGGGACCGTCCTCCGGAGGGCTGGGTCATCTTCCACCTGCCAGCTGACTCCTGCACACACACACTCCACACCCCAGCTGCACAGGCCATGGAGCGGGGTCGATGCTCCCTGGAGGGGCCTTCATGCTGACATGACTTCAATGGGATGTAAGTGATGGGGAAGGGGATAGAAAGCAGAGTTTATGGGTCACTGCTCCAGCGCCATCCCAGCCCCGCACAGCTGTCACTCAAACTTTGACTTTTGGGGTATAAAGTGCCCTCAACTTAACTCTGCACCTTGTTCTATCCAAGCTGAAACTCCTCTTCAGGCAGCCACGTTTCAGCCAAGCCCCTTATGGCCCATAGTGCTTGCCACATATGACTTCTCTGCATTCACACAAGCTGGGCTCTCAGTGCAAGTTATCCAGTGCCATTCTATCCTGTGTTGAGGCCCACCCTTTCATTGTAACTACTGTTTAAGATTGGCTTTCTAAAAAGTCCTCTGGAGACACCTCCAACACACTCTACCTCTAGTGCTTATGATTGACCTTCAGCCCTTATCCGTGGCCTTCAGCAGCTATACACGGATTTTCCCAAACTTGACTTATATGTAGGCATATTCCAAAGGAAAGAATATCTCCCAGACTCTCATGAGCATAGCCGAGAACCCCGGGGGTCTACATACCCCAGTGTGAGATATACTATCCTAAGAAACCAAAATCTACTTTTATGAAAAACATCTTTCAATTTCAAATTAGAATTGCAAAAGAGAAGTTTTGTCTTTTAACTGGTAAAATAATAGAAAAGCACATGGTAAACATTCTCCCAGAATTCAGTGAGAAACACTGAGCTACAGCTTTCACTTATTCATCAGATATTTATCGAGGTCCTCACAGGTGCCAGGCAATGCTCTTGGCAGTGGGATTCAGGGGTAAACAAGACATTGACCCAGCACTCATGGAGCCTACCTTCCAGTGGGGAGACGGGCCATGAAACAATAAACAGACATAAGTGCAGGTAGTGGGGAAGTGCTGTAAAGAAATACACAGTGAGGAAAGAGCAGAAAGGAGTGTGGGGAGAAAAGAAGGGCAGATTTTACATAGGGTGGTCAGGAAGTGATATCAAAGAGAGACTTAAATAAAATAAAGGAGTGAACTGGGAGGTGATGGGAGGAACAGCTTAAGGCAGAGGGAAGAAAAAGGAAAGGCCCCAAGGCTAGAGCTGGCTGGAACATTGAGGAAAAGCCCAAAGACAGCCTGGCAGAACAGGGGGAACTGTGGGGCAGGGTAGGGAGGGCCAGATCACGTAATGCCTTGTATGCCATGGAGATGAGTCTGACTTTACGGGAAGCATGAAGGGAGGCATGGCCAGGGGTTGGGGTGGGTTGAAATGTTAAAGAAAAAAAATTATCCAATGCCACTTGTTAAAGCATTAAGGCAGACTTTATTCAGGACCACCAGATAGGTGCAGGGAGCATGCAATAGGGTCTTGCAGTCAGGGAGAGAGATTGGGCTCAACTCTGAATACAGGATGGGTGAGGGGGGAATTTCTAGCCAAGAAGCAGGGTCGGGGTCAGTGGATGGAAAATTACCAAGAGGAAACATCAGGAGTAAGGGGGATACTGGCTAAACAGACCGAACAGGATTCCTGCTGCAAACAGGCCAGGGTGATCAGACATCACCTGGGGAGTGGTGGAGGATGAGGAACCTGGTCAGATATCAAGGGTGATCAGATATCCAAGGTGGGGGGTTCTTGTCAAACTGACTTAGCAGGGTTCTTGCTAAAATTGGATTTTACAGGGAAGTGCCGAGGTGGGCCTAGCGGAAGGTACAGGAGCCTGGCTAAAGTTTGGTCAAGCAAAGAATCTTTGTCAGAAACAAGGGACTGATGGGTTTTTCCTTCTCTGTCTTTTGTCTACTATCCTGTGTTCTTCAGGAACCCATGGTTTCCCCCATCAGACTGAAAGCTCATTGAGGGCAGGGGTTGTGTCTCCCCTTTCATACTAGAAGCTCTTCCTACCTTCTACTGCTGCCTTCTGCCTTCAGGACAAGACCCCACTCACAGTAAAGCTCAACTGGGTAGTGACTCCAACCCAGAAATGAGCTCCAGGGAGTGGAGGAACTACTAGCATTAGCCTGGCAGGCTCTTTTTGGTTGGTGCAAATGTAATTGCAATTTTTGCCATTACTTTCAATACAATCAGGAAAAAGAGGAGGGAGCTATGCATCTATCACCAATAGACAGGCCTCCCCAACCTGAACTGTGCCCTACCCGCCACTTAATGCCTAGCAGCTCTGCACAGGTGTCACCTACTTCAGGTGCACACGCCCCCAGGGGTGGCTCAACAGATGCACCTGCTGGTCAACCTGGGGTCCCTAGGGCCAAGGTGGAGGCTCAAGCAAAGCTGGTCCCTGCCTGCCACGCTGAGGCACCATTGTGGGGAACACAGTGACACTACCCCACATCACTGCCACAAACAGCTTCCACCTCTGCCCCTGCCCCAGGGGAGCCTCAACTGCCTGTATCCACAGCAACTGACATTTGTGAGTTGCAGTCCCAGGAGGGAGGACAGGAGGGATGCTGCACTCTTCACTTATTCTGAAAAGAGAAAGGCATTTCTCTGGCTAGCTTGGGAGGCCTGAAACTCCTGAAAGACGTGTCCTCATCCACTTTCATCTGTCTCCTGTCTCAGTCAGCAAGGTTCAAATGGACATGATACATCCATTCAAAGACAGGACCTTCTTTTGGGTTCTCTCTGAAGCTGATCCTGCACAAAATTTTGCTTTTAAAATACCTGGGAACTCAGGGTGGGGTCAACTAGGAAAAAATAAAAAACCCCAAATGCCACAGCTGGAAGGAACTTGAGAGGTTTCATTCCCCTACTTCTGAACCAGATGAAACCTCTTCCCATCTCACAGTGAAAAACTCAAGGCTGGGCATAGCAGCTCACGCCTGTAATCCCAGCACTTTGGGAGGCCAAGGTGGGTGGATCACGAGATCAGGAGATTGAGACCATCCTGGCTAACACGGTGAAACCCTGTCTCTACTAAATATACAAAAAATTAGCCGGGCATGGTGGTGGGCGCCTGTAGTCCCAGCTACTCGGGAGGCTAGGCAGGAGCATGGTGTGAATCTAGGAGGTGGAGCTTGCAGTGAGCTGAGATCGCGCCACTGCACTCCAGCCTGGGTGACAGAGCGAGACTCCGTCTCAAAAATACATAAATAAATAAATAAATAAATAAACAAACAAACAAACATTACAATGGGAAAAAATTAAATTAAAATGCCGACTACTACACTTCTTTTTTCTTCATTCCTACAAGATTTCAGCCATACTGGGCCTCACTTCAGTGTTTCAACTCCCTCTTAGCTCACGCAGGCAGAGCTGTCTAAGTCTAACCTAACCCCTGTAGGTGATGGCTTAAACATGGACAGGGATGAGGGGCTTCCTGGGATGACAAAGAAAGAGGTTCACAGGTTTTCTTTTAAAATAAATTGTGTACTCACCCTGCTACTGAGATAAGTAGCTGAGTCAATGTTCTGGCTCTAGAAAATGTGTTCACACTCACAAAGTAGGCCTCCGTGCAGAAAATGAGCCTGCCGAGCTGCTTCACCCCAGAACCAGAGGGCCAGCACCACTAACCGTGCCCACAGTTGAGAGCCTACAGCATGAGAACCCCAAACCATCTGATCACTGAACAAGGTCAAACCAGATCAGAAATTGCCCTTTATACCTCACACTACCCCTTCTATTCCCACAGCTCTTCTCCCTTGAAAGATGCTAAATCCTCTTTTAAATAAAAGCAGAACAAACAAACCCAACTGAATTCCTTTCTCTCCATCCCTTTCTGCAGTCTCAGGATAGAACACTTTCTCAAGTCCCAGCCTTCACTCCTTCCCATTTCCGAAAGAACTGCCCTGTTTTCGAAATAAAATAAATCCCACAGTCCTCTATAATGTCAAGAGAAAAATGTACCATTTGGCTGTCCCCAAATCCTATGAGAAAGCACATCTGGTGGGATTTTTACATAACCACATTTCTGCAGCCTAAGAGACGGTTCCCGTCATCTCTCCTCTCTCCCACCCCTTGGTCCTCCCTGTCCTACATTCACCCTGCACAGACAGCAGCAGCAAAGTCCATGGGTTCCACCCCTGCTAGCTGTGTGAGTTCAGTAAGCCCCACCGAGCCCTGGTTTCTTTGTCTATAAAACAGAGATCACTGTACCCTATCCTACAGACGACTGTTTTGTGGGGGAGATGAGTAGTAATATGAGACAATGTACACATTTCCATAAAGAACTTTGGCACATAACAAATGTTAGTTATTCGCTATTATTTTTTTGTCCCACAGACTTTTTGAGAGTAGATTAACCAACTTGTCATAGTTGCATTCAAAGCACCTAGTGTCTGGCATGCTGCAGATATTTTAAGTTTCATTTACAAAATAAAAATGTTCATTAAATCTGGTTGAAGAGGCCACAGACTTGTTTTGCACTGGTTGGCCCCTACTTCTGCCCTCAGATTAACTTGGCTCAGTGCTATTCCCCTAAGGGGGAGGTTATCCTCAAATAACCTTCTTTTTTTCCACTCAGAAGAATCTCCAATAAAAAGCAAACTGTAGGAAGAAATTGCTCTTCAAAAGGGAAGCCCCTCTGCATCCCACTCCACCAGTTCTGGCCAGGCCTCTCCAAAGATCTGTCCCCTGCCTCCTGGATGGTGTTCAGTAACTAGATGAATAATGAACCATCAGAGGGGATTCCAGCCGGTGGCAATTAACACTCTTCCAGCTGGGAAGGATTTAGCTCCATGGTGCCCAGATCTGCCGAGTCTCCTACCCTCTTCCAAAACACACCAACTGCTACCACATGAATTGGGAGGATCCCGCAGATCAAAGAGAAGAATCCGCTGGATGAAACAAGACTGGCCAAGTGTTGATCATGGCTGAAGCTGAGTGATGGGTAGGTGGGGATTCATTATACTACACTCTTTACTTTTGTATATTTTGAAAACCAAAACAAAACTTTAATTATAATTCCATATTTTACCAGAACTAGGGCAAGAAAGCCTAAGGGGTTTTCTTTCCAAATTATCAGGGGAACTCCAGGCCTGATTTCCATTGTAAAAGAAAATGTCCAGGAAATTTCTCTAGTACATTTGCATTTACAAGACCAGGTAGTTATTAAGTTAGTGCAAAAGTAATTGTGGTTTTTGCCGTTACGTTTTTTTAGTGGCAAACACTGTATTTACTAATATTTAGTTGGTGTAGAGAAAGAGTGCTGGCTTTTGTGATCTTGGGCAAATGACTTAACCTCTCCGAGACTCTCCTCAGTTTCTTTGCCCTTGAAACAAATTTCAACCCTATCTCACAGGGCTGCTATATAAAAGAAGGTGAACCTTTTAGTGCTGTGCTGACACCTTGAACCAGCACCTAGTGTAGATGTTTGATAAAATTGTTTCTTTTTTTTTTTTCTTGAGGAAACAAAGACGTTCTGTTGTATTCTTGCATTAAGAAGCTTAATGGGGCCCGGCACGGCGGCTCACGCCTGTAATCTCAGCACTTTGGGAGGCCGAGGCGGGCGGATCACGAGGTCAGGAGATAGAGACCATCCTGGCTAACACGGTGAAATCCCATCTCTACCAAAAATACAAAAAATTAGCCGGGCATGGTGGCGGGCACCTGTAGTCCCAGCTACTCAGGAGGCTGAGGCAGGAGAACGGCGTGAACCCGGGAGGCGGAGCTTGCAGTGAGCCGAGAGAGCGCCACTGCACTCCAGCCTGGGCGACAGAGCAAGATTCCATCTCAAAAACAAAACCAAAAAAAAAAAAAAGAAACTTACTGGAATCAAACTCCAGAAGTCAGCTGCTGGCTAGGAGAAACCCAGACACACTGAAAAAAAAGCTTCTGGGGAAAGGAACTCCAAACTCCATTGCCTAGGAAGCCTGGGTCCACGAGTACCCATTAAGGACTGCAGTATTTGAAACATCATTTGCCACAGGCACTAAGTCAGAGGAGACAGGGCAGCTGATGAGGAGCAGAAATGCATTCCACTCTGGGTCCTGGTGCGAGGGCAGGTTGAACCAGGAGGAGTTGCTAGGAGGAGCTGCTGAGCACTCAAATACCATAACGACTCAAATAGATATTTGTACACCAATGTTTATGACAGTGTTACTTGCAATAGCCAAAAGGTAGAAACAACCCAAATGTCCATCAATGGATGAATGGGGAAACAAAATGTAGTATATATTGATAAATAAAAGCAAAAGCCTAAACCCCCCAATCGACTGCATGGAACCCCTCTTGGCCAAGGGAACCCCCATAGAAACCTTAAAAATTGAGTCCCAGGCTATGACGGGATGGGAGGTCAGACATGCTGCTCATTATACCTCCCACCTCAATAACCACTATTAGAGTTTTCTTCCTAAGGGTTAAATAGAAACTAGCCCTTTCCAAAGACTTGTTCCACCCCCTGATTTCAACCAACTGCCTGCTTGTTCCATTTTGCAGTTTTGATACAAGCGACCAGCATTGCTTCCCAATAGGAGCCCACTGACCATGCAATGGTTCTGGCTGTTTCACAGACGCCGTGTATAGGATGCCTCTGTGCCTTCCGTTTCACCTTTGGCTGTACAGAGCCTAATTTTAATGCATTTAAATGTTAAGTCTCCATTCCAAAGTGAACATGAGATATATGGAACTCGCATGTTTGCTTACTGTGCATGTGTGCATCCCCTGCTTTGTGAATATTCACAGCTCCTCCTATAATCTATTAAATATATATTTATATATTATTTAACATTTTAATATTTAATGTTGTTTATATAAATATATAAATAAATATATCATACATATATTTAGCCAACTTGTTTGGCATAAATTCCTGTTCTACCCTTCCCTCCATCAAAGTACCTGCTTTTGGTTTCTACCAGAGGCTATGTTTCCTAGCCTGCAGGCTGCAACTCTTCATAAGAAATAAAGCTCTCCTCTCCACATTTATGAGTCCCATGATTCTTCAGCTGACAACACACACAATGGAGTATTATTCAGCCTGGAAAAGGAATAAAATTCTGATATGATGCAATATAATGAACCTTGACAACATTATGTCAAGTGAAATAAGCCAGACACAAAAGCACAAATACTGTATGATTCCACTTATTGAGGTTCCTAGTGTAGTTAAGTTCATAGAGAGAGAAAGTAGAATGGCGGCTGCCAGGGGCTGGAAGGAGGAGAGAATGAGGAGGTAGTGTTTAATGGTCAATTCCGCCGGGCGCGGTGGCTCAAGCCTGTAATCCCAGCACTTTGGGAGGCCGAGACGGGCGGATCACGAGGTCAGGAGATCGAGACCATCCTGGCTAACACGGTGAAACCCCGTCTCTACTAAAAAATACAAAAAATTAGACGGGCAAGGTGGCGGGCGCCTGCAGTCCCAGCTACTCGGGAGGCTGAGGCAGGAGAATGGCGTGAACCCGGGAGGCGGAGCTTGCAGTGAGCTGAGATCCGGCCACTGCACTCCAGCCTGGGTGACAGAGCGAGACTCCGTCTCAACAAAAAAACAAAACAAAACAAAAAAAAAAGGTCAATTCCAGTTGGGGGGGATGAAAAGCTTTTGAAGATGGGTGTAGTGATGATGGTTATATAATATGTGAATGTACTTAATGCCATCAAACTGTACATTTAAAAATAGTTAAAATAGTAAATTGTATGTTGTGCATATTTTACCATGATGAAATAAGAAAATAATGACAAAAGAAAGAAAAGAAAGATACCATAATGGCAACATTTTGGCTTTAGTTTATATTCTTTTTTCCCTAGAGCTGAAAGTGTCCTTAAAATATGCAGGGGCTGTGGGGTGGGGGTGGACTGTAAACTGGATGTGGAGATCTTTAGGGAGTAATAGAAATATACTCCATCTTGATTGGAGGGGTGGTTACATGGGGCATATACATTTGTCAAAACGCATCTGTACTGTAAAATGAGTACATTTTATTGAGTGTAAATTATACCTCAATACAGCTGATTTTCAAAGTTGAGAAAAAAACAGAAATGAACAAACAGAAAATCCCTAAGAAATAAAGCAAGAGAGCCCCATGCCTTACTAGTAATTTAGGAGGCCAATATTAAAGGCTCAGAAAGGAAGACAATACATCCCAAATGACTGTGTATTACCAGCAATTCTAGGCTGAGTCTAAGAGGGTTGCAGACCCCTCCTCCTTCTACTTTTCCCCACCAACCCTGGAATTTCAGAGTCAGTCAAACAAAGACCCTATCAGACCTTCCTCAGGCTGATAGAAGTTAGAGTTCCAAATGTTCCCTCAAAAACTAGTTAATAACATCCTGTCTTGGTTTGAGATTTGTGAGAGTGGGGAGGAACAGGGTAGTTGGTATCTACCATTGGCTTCTGGTGTGTGCTTAGGGCCATTACCTTGTCACTTACATCTTCTTCTACAAAGAACCCACAGCAGGGGACCTGAGGGGTGTGGTGGAGGGGGCAGTGGGAGGGGAGTGCTCAGAAGAGAACCCTGGCCTGGAGATCCGAGCAATCTCACTGGACTGCACCTCTCCAGCCCTCGAGGCCTCCCGACAATCTGCAATCATTTTGCAGAATGTTTCCTCCTAGACTGTTTTGAGGGAAAAGATACACCTTAACTTTCTAATCCTGTATGACTCAGGCACCTCCAGATTCCCTACTCTGTTCTTCTTTCTACTTCCTCCAGCAAAATATAGTCACCTCTTAGGCACATGTGACTTCTGGGAGGCAGACAGCCTCAGTAGTGTCTCCAGGCTCCTGGTCTAACCTGGAGGCTGACAGAAAACAGTGGAAGGCTGGGGTCTCCCCGCTTCCCTTCGGTGCCTCCCAGGCCTCTTTATGAGAGAAAGGCCCATAGCCAAGGGATGGGGAGCGAGGAAGATGCAATGTGAACAGGAGATTTGGATTTGTTCATAGTCAGATATCCAGCTTAAGGGTAATCAAAATGCAGATATGTCTACATCAATATGAGCACCTTATCTAACCTAACTTCTTCTAGAGCCTGAATGATTCAAACAAAAACAAAAAAACAACAACAAAGCAGACCCACACTCAAATCTTGACTTTTCTACCTAATTGCCTGACCTTAGGCAAGTCACTTAACCTATTTCCCATTTATAAAATGGGGATAGTAGTATTTGCCTCATTAGGTTACTGAGGGACTAATGAAGACATATCAGAGAACGGAGCAGTGACTGAGGGTAGCCAGAAAGTATGATGCCACCTGCCCCTACCACCCACCCGTCTCATTTTGACTTTATTCAGTCTAGAGCAAAGTGGAAAGTTACCTCTCCTGTTCCAAAGTGATTATAAATGTGGGGCTGACTCTATCACAGGGCCCTCCTTTAAATGTCAAGAGAAGTTTGCTTTAGGCATGCAAAGTGTGCTTGAATCCCTGAGAAGTATAAACCAAGATGACATTCAGACCAGGCCCCAGGCATAGGTGGGAAGGGGAGAAGGGCACCAGCAGAGGTGGGAAGGATCTGGGGCAGATGCCATCAGGACCCAGGGTCCAAGGGTGGAGGGAAGTAGATTCAGGATGGTGGGTTGGAAGTGCAGGAATGGGAACCGGGGGCAGGGCCCTGGAAAGCCTGTCACAGGGCAGAGTGGGTAGAATAAAGCCATGTGATTCCACTTCCAGGCCCCCAGGCAGCAGATACTAGCTGATCCAGGAAGTCAGAAGCCTGGCATACACCAGAAGACGATGCTCACCTCCAGAGACCCAAAATGGGGCCAAAGGCAGCCCAGGGGACAGAAGAACTGGAACTTGAGCACGTGGCCTTGCACTGGCTCCTATGACAAAAGGGAGTGGCAGCAGGAAGCAATGTGGAGACCATGGGTTATTTAACCTGAGCCAAGACGAGCGGCAGGAGACACAGTGAGGACACCTCCAACATGGGCCTGCCCCCCAGTGGAAGAAGGTTTCGGCTGGATAGGAACTAAGGGGAATGAAGGCTGCGTGGGACTGGACAGAGAGAGCCTCCTCCTTCTTACTTCTGTGCTAATGATTTCATGGATTAGTTCGTTTATCTTCTCAAAATCCAAGAGGCAGGTGCTATTAATATCACACCTGACATGATGAAACCGGGGGTCATCCAGCTAGGGGCTGAACTGGGACTGGACCCCAGCAGTCTTGTTCCACCCCCCACCTATCTGCCCACTGTGCCCTGCTACTTGCAGGGTGTTAGCTGCCCTGCTCCCCACTGCAGCTCCTGGAGAGAGAAGAGACAGCCCCTACACACCCCCAGAACATTCTCCTGAGGCCGCTGCCATGGTACAGATCAGGGTGACAGAGGGGAAAAAGCTACAGCAGCCCAGCTGGTTGGCAAAGAAGAGTTCCCCCATCCCCATCCAGATGGCTCACCAAGCCCACTGAGGGGCTCTTCTCTCTGGCTTCTTCATTGCCTCAGCTTGGAGGACCCCAGCAGCTGTCCCTAACACACATGACCCACAGATGCTTATGTCCTAGGTAAAGAACGAAGCCTTCCCTGGGATCTGTCCAGCTCCTTGTGTGCTCTGTGGTGGGAGGCCCAAGAACAGATGCCCCAGCAGAAGCCAAAAGCTTCTTTCTGGGTGAACAGGCACATCTGACTCAAAGGCAGAAATGAAATGTCCACTAAACCATGGGAGTGGTTTATCTCTCTGGGGCTTCTTCTATAAGTCTGGGGGATTCTCTGGCCTCCCTGCTTTTTTCATAGGACTCCAAATCCCAGCCAGGTATTTGGTGTACCCAGAGCTGCTGGCTGGTTGCTCCCTGTTCTTACTGACACATGGTCCAGCATCTTTCATGGCAGACCACTGCTGGCCCAGGGTCCAGAAAACAGAGCTGCCAAAATCCCAACAGAGAAAACCTCTTGCGTGGTCATTAATCCAGAGTCCAGCCTGCAAGACAGCTCCATTCTGAAATGCAAGATGCATCTCAAAGATCTGGAAGGGAGAACATTTCACACAGCTCCCCTCACCGTCAGGAAGTATTTCCTTGCATCTGACCTCAGTCCTTATGGACACCAAAATAACCCACTTTTTTACCTTCTACTGACAGGCAACATGGCAGCAGGCTCCAAGAGGCTCCAAGCATAGGGGCTGTAAGAGAGCAGATTCTTGGGCCTGGCTCAGTCACCGACAGTGTGACACCGGGCAACATGTTTAACTTCTCTGGGTTTCAGCATCCTTGGTTTTAAAATGAAGATAGCATAGGTTGTTGGAAGGTTTATATGAGGACAGACATCCAGTGCTTAGAGCACTGCCTACCATGGAGAAGGCTCTCAGTGAACAGGAGCCATTGTGATTATAGTTGTTGATGGTGCTGCCATCACTGGGGGAGGCCATCTCACCAATTCTTCCTGGTGCACCCTGAGCACATCACCTCCGAGAGGGGGTTGTCCAAGGATGATTCAGCCTGCCCAACTCTATGATGAAGGCCCTCATCTTCCAGGAAGCCTCCCACAGCAAATGACAGTGTTACAACAGAGCCAGTAGGAGCTCCCAAAAGCTTGGTGGAAGACACTGGATCATTCCTCCAGGCCAGGTGCCCAGCCGGCTGACTACAGTTCAGTTGACTATACACAAGCCTGCACTTCCCAGCCCCAGCTGTCTCACCAGCTCCTGTGCATTCAGCCTGGCAATAAACCACAGAAACAGTGCTCCCAGGAGCATGCAGATGCTTCTAAAAATAGTCACTGCTCCTTCAGACCGTGGGAGGGAGATGGGGAGCAAGTGTCCACAGTGCCTGTGGGAGCCAAGGAGAATCCAGGAAGGAGCTGCAATTCTCTGTAGAGCCTCCTCATCATCCCGCGGCACTCAGGCCCGGGACGCATGATGCTCAAGGAAACCTGTACCGTTTGCTTTGTGCATAGGGTTGAGGGAGCACTCTGTGATGTTCCTGACACTCTGCCCTGGGGTGAGGTCTGGCTGCCTCTGGGAAGGTTGAATTGGTCTGAGCCAGGGAGGCAATACTCCAATAATCAGGGATCATCAGTTTGTTCTGGCCCTAATGCAGCCTCGAACCTTCCTGGGTTAAGTACGGTCACTGAATCATCAACCCAAACAAAACTTTAAAGTCACTGGATCCAAACCCCTGTTTCAGGGAGCCCTGTACCCAAAAGGACAGGACAGACTGTCCCTTCCACCAGCCTCCTTTTTCCCTCCCAACCAACAACAAACCAGTACACATCTCTTTAGACAGAGCTGTCTTGACATGAAACAGTTTTCTAACTCAGGGTAGCTCTGGACCAAAGCCACTTCCAAAGGTCAAAGTGAACATCATCAGCCAGGCTAGGTCACATAAGCCTGTGTGGGCTCTGTCTTCACTCTTGTTTTGGTTTAACATGAAGTGACAGGAAACCAAGGCTCCCCTGACCCAGAAACTGCTCTCCATCCCTAGAAGCCAGCTGAGAGCAAAAGGGACAATTCTCACTTCCTCCTAACCAGCAGCTTCCGTATTCCTGGCCTGAGATCCTGAGATCCAGAGATGCCAAGACTCAGCCAGACAGGCCTGGCTGGAGGGAGACAGCTGGTTTGAGATGATGGAGCCCAGAGCAAATGACTGAAGGAGGGAATAGGAGAAGACTAACACAGGACAGAGACACGCCACAGAGTTAACGCAGGCTTCACAATTAGATGCGCAACACTGATTCTCCCTCCTCCAAAATGCTCTCCAGCATCTCACTTTTCCAGACACCCTCATTCCTCAAATCAAAGCTCCCCTGCCCATCCATACAGGGGCTTTGCAGCCTTGTCCTTGGCCTCTCTTCCTCCTAAAATTTCAGCTCATTCAGGATAGGAGACCAGTACCACTACCTCTTCCCCTTCAAGCCTGCCTACTTCATATTTCAAATCCTAACACCCAACCAATCCACTCCCTGGGCTAGGAAGATTCTTGCAGCCCTTGTACACAAACACAGTCTTAGCTTTGTTGGGAAAGTATGCACAGTCCCAGCACACACAGCTTCACAGTCTTCGAAGGCCAAAGCAGGAGGAATGGGGTGAGGATGGGAGGCCGAGAGGGAGGGCAGAGTTGGCCATCCTACCTCTCTCCTGAAGGAGCCATCGTCTAGTTCATCCAGCGTCTTCTCAGTCTCCCTCCATGGGGACAGGTGGGGAGGGAAGCTAGGCATTTCTTAGGCCCCAGGCCATCCCAACTGGCAGACTTAGGCCTAAGCAAAATCCCAGCAAGATCTTTCTTTTCCCTGAAAGTTGGCCTCAGAGAAAACACAGCAGCCCTGCCCTGGGTGGAATCAAAATAATTCCTGGATTCCCTACTCCTTGTCACCCCACACCAGCCACCTCCCCAGCCCTCCATGGCATAAACAGGGCTTTATTATCTCAAGCCCACCACGTCCTCTGAGAGTGCTGTGAATGGAACACCACACAATACACTTGTTTATTAATAACCACTCACCCCTCCCTCAGCCGGCTTGCTCACTCGCTCACCGCTGGGTCCCCCTCATGCATAATGGAAGAGTTGTGTGGCCCATGACACAAGCCAGGCTGTGCTCCTGAGGGGATAGACAGAGAGACGTACCAGGCTGGGCCAGGCTCCCAAGGCGGGGGTGGTGTGGGGAGCAGACCCCCCTGTTAAGATTCAGAGACGTCATGTTTTGTAGGGGAGCACAGTGTGGCGGGGGTGGTCCTGGACCTCCCCATACACACATCCTCCACGAACGCAAGGCAGGGATGGCAGCTGGTCGTGTAACCTTTATGTAACACCCACCCTGTTCCATCCAGGGCTGTGTGCTGGCCCCACACAGGACAATGGCTCTCCGCAACTTTGGTCCTCTGGTCCACTTCTGCTTGAGAGCCTCAGGACAAACCTCTCTCTTCCACGCGACAGCCCATTACACATTTGATTACAGCCATGCGTGTGGCCCTTGTCTCTTATCTTCTGCAGGCTAAATATCTCCAGTCCCTTCAACCTCCCCTCAAGAAACTATTTCCACTCACCACGTTGTCCTGCTTCCTCTGAGATGGACAAACTTCACTGGGTCAGAGATTCTCCTAGAGTGTGAGGCTCAGCTCTCCTACCCTCCTGGAGGAAGTGTCACCCCTCCCAGACTTCCCAGAAGGGAGTTTGGAAAAACATGGAAACATCTTAAAAATGTTTATACCCTTCATTCCATAAATTCCACTTCTGGGAATGGATCTTAAATAATCAAAAATAATTAAAATATTTAAGTCACACAAATATTCAGCAGAATGTTGTTTATAATGATGAAAAAATGTTAGAAACAACTGAAACAACCATCACTAGTGGAAATGATAAACTATGGCACGCCCATGGTTGGAAAGTCAGTACAGTGTGGAGATTATAAGTGTTCTGGAGCAGGTGACCTGGGTTCAAAATGTGGCTCTGCCATTTATTGGCTGTGTTGCCTTGGGCAAGTTACTTAGTGCAGGCAAGCCTTGGGCAACTGCGCCTCCGTTTCCTTATTTGTATAACTGGATCACAGTATCAACTCGAGTTACAAAGATTCTCTAAATGACAGTGCCTAATACGTACGGTAAATGCTAAAAAACTGGCCTGTACTCTTAATACTCTCATAAGCAATGAAATATGATACATTTTATCAAAATGATAAAATAATATAGTAAAATATTTTAATCAAATGGAAGATTGAGTAAAAACAGATTACAAATATAGGAGAAGAATGACTATCTTTGAGCAGTGAAATTACGGATAATTTGCTTTTTTTTCCCTTTGCACTTATTTATCTTTTCTAAGTGTTCTGCAATGTAAACATAAATCACTTTTTTTTGTTAACATGAAAAAGTACTGGTTGTGGTATGGCACCCAGAGCAGGGCACAATTTCCCCACATAGGGTGCATGGGGCAGCCCTTTGGGACAGGCTTATGCTGTAATGCCTCTTCAACCACCACATCCCACTATTGGCTCTTATTGAGCTTCAAGTCAACAACCCGCACTCCCATCCTGGCTCCCTCCAGTCCCACATCTAGTCCCCAGCCGGCCTTTTCACAGGGGCTCCTGTTGAGCCATTTTTCTTGCCTACAATGAATACAGGGCTAATGGAGTTTGTAAGGGGATGGGAAGGATAGAAGGGAAAGACACAATCAGCGTGGAAGGCATTGGCCTTAAGACTCAGAGCGAGAACAGAGTGAGCAGCCCAGGTCAGGGGCAAAGTCCTGCCCAGGAAGAGGCAGCCCTTTTCCATATCAGCAAGGTACAGAGGGGTTAATGGACAGATCAGATTGATCCCACATTGAAGAGGAACAAAAGGGGATAAGATGCTGAGAAAATCAGGTGGCATCCAGATGACCCCTGCTGGGTGGCCTGGGGGTCGGAGGGGTGGGCAGACCAAGAGGGTAGCTGCCCCCACGCTCCTGCCTCCTGTTCTCTGCCTGCTCTGAGCTCAGCTCAGTGTTGGAAGCCATCACTTTGCAGTTCCTGTGGCTTTTCTCCTCATAGAGAGGCAGCCACACCAGGCCAGCCCATCTCCCAAGGCCACCTGTGGACAGCAGCCCCTTTCTCAACCCAGGGAGCCTAATGCCGGTAGGGAATAGGAAGCCAGGAGGGGTTGGCAGCCAGAAAGGAGGAATGTGGTGGGGGAAGACAGCTGCTGGGCAGGCCTGAATGTGGGTCACATTCACAGAGGACAGCCCGTGCCAATGCAGTGGCTCTAGTAACAGCTGGCCTGCCTGGGGGAGAGCACCAGCACGTCCTAGGCATCCTAGGCAGGGCAGCTGGGTCGTGCTTCCCCCATTCCCCAAGGCTCACTCCCCTGCCAGCCACAGCTCCCTCCAAAGAGGTCTGGTGCGCCACATCCAGCCCACCTGCTCTCCCATACCAGAAGAGATCAGCAACACAATGACTTAGGGGAACTGTTGAACCTGTGGCCAAGCGCAGCCCACCCCAGGACTCGGGGACAGGGTGGACTGAGCAGGCTAGAGGCCTCCAGCTGGATTTGCTCTCTGACTGTAACTGCTGCAGCGAAGGGTCCCGTCTCATCCCTGGGTGTATAATCCCCACTTCCCAGCGTGGAAAGTGAACGCTATTACAACGGGAAACTTGCCACCACAAAGTATTTTGTCTGAAGTATTTAAGCAGAAGCTGGGTAGGTAACCCTGTCAGAGGAATTTAGAAATCTCAGCACTGAGTGGGGGGTAGGATGCAACCGCGCTGAGGGCCTGTCCAGGGCTGAGACCCCAGGATGACCCAGGGCTGGAATCAGCGGCCAAGAAGCAAGTAATTTAGAAGGGAGCCTTGGAGGAGGGTGTGAGGTGCCACTGGGCAGCCGTGGGCTGAGTTGGTACCTGCCAGGGCCTGTCTCTGTCTCTGCTTGGAGTGACTGCTGTGTGGGTCTGCCTGTGGCTGTGCCTACGCATGAGCATGTGACTGTGAGTGTGTGGATGGCATGTGTGTCTCTGGGGAGGGGCTTCAGTGAGTGTGAGCATGTTCTGGCCGTGTGTGGTGGTAAGTGTCCTTGGTGTATGTATACCAGTCGAAATGTGGCATTATATACCTCAGGGCTTGGTGGGCATTTGTGTATATCAGGCAGGGATCTATCTGACTTGTATGTGTGTGCCTTAGTGTGACTCAGTACATGTGGGCACCCTGTCAGCCTTTCAAGTGTTTATAGGTACTCAGGACATGTGTGGTGGTATTGAATGTGTGTTTTCTTGGGTTTACAGATTGTGTAGTGTGTGTGTGTGGTGAGTTCTGATAGTATGGCTATGTGTTTTGATATGTGGGTCTCTAGGTCTCAGTGTGTTTGTTTGTCCTAGTTCTTGCATGTGTGTTTGTGGGCACATATGCCTATCTGGATATGTGTATTGTATTTCTGTTTCTGCGTGGGTGGAGCAGTCCCATGGTCTCCCTGTTGTTACCAGAATGCTCTCCAATTAGGAGCAACACTAAATAAATCTTCCATGTGCAAATTCTACAGGGACTCCCTGTTTCTGCAAAATAAAATCTAGCTCCTCCAAGATGACATCTAGGGGTCCCCCTTGTCAGCATTCAGTAATCCGACTGCACCTGTTTTTCTCCAAATGCCCAGGATAGTAACATCTACACCCCTGCTTTTTTTTTGTTTCTTTGCCTAGAATTCCCTTACTCTATCTCTGCCTAACAAATCCTATTCATCCTCTAAGGCCCAGTACCAATGCCACCTCCTCCAGGAAGCCAATCCAACCCTTCATGTCCATGCACCAACCATGGATATGGTGCACCAGACCTCTCAAGGTGGAACATGAACTCTCCTGCCCTGGCTTCCAAAGGACATTATGTATCTCCCTCACTAAGCAAAGATTCATTGTAATGATATCTGCAAATATTTCCCCCTCTACCAGAAGATGAAAAACTTAGAGTCAGGGAGTTCATAGTATGTCCTTTGCAGCTTCCAAGGTGCCTAGTCTGATATATTGCACACACAGGCTTGCAGTATACATTTACTGAACTTGAGTTCATCTATGCAGCAAGCTGTGTGTGGAAAGAGCGCTCACTGCCTCAGGGCCTTTAGAGCTGAGCAAGTTTAAGGCACAGGCTTGAGAATTTCCAGCCCCGGGGTGCTGGAGGGCTGGGAAAAGCTTTTATCCTTTCTGGACTCAGGATCGGTGGCTGAAAGGGCCTTTTCACAGTCAAATGAGACAGGTCTGCCAGCTTCTTAATTCTTGGAAGCCTGGTTACCTGAGAACTGACCTCTCAAGGGCTCGGCATAGCTCCAAAAGCCCCATCCACACTGGAATCATATCCAACTCCTGCAGCCAAGACGGCGTCCAGTTACTATTTTTCCTTTAGCAGCCCTTGATCATCCTCTCTGCCCCCACTATGCACACACTCCAAATCCCAAGGTTCTCTCAGGTGGGCTGAGGTTTGGCAGTGTGAAGATACAGCTTATTCTGCCTCTTCCACCAGCCAGAGCTCCAGCCTCCAGAGCTGAGCTAGACCCTGATTGCTGCTAATGGAGAAGGGAGCAAGAAGCACTCTCCAAGACCCAGTGCTAAAAGAAAGTGCACTTGAACAAAGTTGTGGATGCCTGCACTTTGGCTGCCCCTTGAAGGAGACAGCAGTGTTTGACTCATAATTTTAGGGCAGTCTACCAGAAAGGTTAAAATTTTACAAAAGGATTGGCATACCAAATACTGATAAGGTGTGGTACAAATGGAACTCCCATACACTGCTGGTGGAAGGGTAAATTGGCACAATCACTTTGTAAAACTGACAGTGGGTACTAAGGCTGAACATATTTCTATCCTGTGGCCCCACAGTTCTACCTCTGAGTATTCAGCCAACAGAAAGCAGCACTACGCTCAAGAATGATTACACTCAAATTCATGTGAAATAGCGAGAGGCCTCAACGAGGCAAAACAATCTTGAAGAAGAATAAAGTCAGAGACTCACATTTCCTGATTTCAAAACATACTACAAAGCTATGGTAATCAAATCAGTGTGGTAGTGGCATAAGGGAAAACTTTTATACCAGTAGAATAGAATTGAGAGTCCAGAAATAAATGCTTATTTCTATGGTCAACTTATTTTTGACAAGAGTACCAAATCCACTCAATGGGGAAAGAACAGTTTCTTCAACAAATGGTGCTGGAACAACTGGATTTCCACATCAAAACAATGAAGTTGTACCCCAAACTACAAACCTCACACTACAGTAGCCCCCCTGCCTTATTCAAAATTTTGATTTCTGGGGTATCAGTTACCTAAGGTCAACTGTGGTCTGAAAATAGGTGAATACAGTACATTAAGATACTTTGAGAGAGAGACTACATTCACATGACTTTTATTACAGTATATTATAGCTTTTCTATTTTATTATTAGTTATTGCTGTCAATCTGCTACTGTGTCTAATTTATAAATTAAACTTTATCATAGCTATGTATATGTAAGAAAAAGCACAGTATATATGGGGTTAAGTACTACCCATAGTTTCAAGCATCCATTGGGGATCTTGAAATGTATCCCTCGTGGATAAAGGGGCACTTCTATATATAAAAACTAAGTCAAAATGGGTCATTGACCCAAATATAAGTGCTAAAACCATAAAACTCTTAGAAGAAAACTAGAAGTAAACCTTCATAACCTTGGGTTTGTTCATGGAATTTTAGATGTAACACCAACGCACCAGCAACAACAAGGATGAGATAAATTGGGCTTCATTAAAATTTAAATCTTTCCTGTATTGAAGGACGTTATCAATAAAGTGAAAAGACAACCTACAGAACAGAAGAAAACAGGTGCCAATCCCAAGGTTCTCCAGGGTAGGCTGAGGGTTTATGCTGTGAAGATACAGCTTATTCCACTTAATAAGGGTTTAATACAGGCTATATTAGGAACTCCTAAAACCCAACAACAATAACCACAACAAAAGACCAAAAAGGCCAATTTAAAAGCAGCAAGGAACTTTGAACAGACATTTCTCCAAAGAAGACACATAAATGGCCAAGAAGCACATGAAAAGATGTTCAATATCACTCATCATTATACGGAAATGCAAATCAAAACAATGAGATACCACTTCACACCTACTATAGGATGTGTAGAGGATGGCTATAATCAATAAAATGAAAAATAACAAGTGTTGGTGAGGATGTGGAGAAACTGGAACCCTTGTATACTGCTGGATGGGAATGTAAAATAGTGCAGCCACTTTGGAAAACAACCTGGTAGTTTCTCAAAAAGTTAAACATAGAGTTACTATATGACCCTGCAATTCCACTCCTAGGTGTATACCCAAAAGAACTGAAAATAGGAATTCAAATGGGTACTTACATACAATATTCATTGCAGCATTGTTCACAATAGCCAAAAGATGGAGACAATGCAAGTGTCCTCAAAAGATGAGTGGATAAACAAATGGTGTACATTCATACCATGGAATATTATTCAGCAATAAACAAGAATGAGGTTCGGATACATGCTACGATATAGAGGAACCTTCAAAATGTTATGCTAAGTGAAATAAACCAGACACAAAAGAACAAATACCGTATGATTCCATTTATGTGAAATATATATAATGTAATGGACAAATTCATAGAGACAGAGTAGATTCAAGGTTACCAAGGGCTGGGAGGAGTAGATAATAGGAAGTTAATGGTTACAGAGTTTCTTTCTTTCTTTTTTCTTTTCTTTTCTTTTTTTTTTAAGACAAAGTCTTGCTTTTTCGCCTAGGCTGGAGTGAAGTGGCATGATCTTGGCTCACTGCAACCTCCACCCCCTGGGTTCAAGCGATTCTCCTGGCTCAGGCTCCTGAGTAGCTGGGACTACAGGCGCCTGTCACCACACCTGACTAATTTTTGTATTTTTCAGTAGAGATGAGGTTTCACCATGTTGGCTAGACTGGTCTCGAACTCCTGACCTCAGTTGATCCACCCCTCTTGGCCTTCCAGAGTGCTAGGATTATAGGCCTGAGCTACTGCGCCTGACTGGTTACAGAGTTTCCATCTGGGGTGATTAAAACTTCTGGAGACAGAAAAGCAGTGATGGTTACACAACACTGTGAATATATTAAATGTCACTGAGTTGTACATCTACAAAATGGTTGAAACAGCAAGTTTTATATTATATAGACAACTGTGTTTTATCACAATAAAATTTTTTTTAAAAATCGCGGCAACATCCTTCCCTGCTTTGCTGTCAAATTCATCAATATCTGACCCCAAATAAATGATTGCTGGGATAAATGAGACAAAGGCATGAAACAGTTTTCAGAAGTGCTATTTCCCCAGAGGGCGATATTCTTCAAACCCCAGAGTGAGTTACTGTGGTGATGGCATGGAGCTGGGGATCTATTCTTGGCTCTGAAATTCTGCTGACCTTGTCATTCACTTCCCAGGCCTGGTTGTCAAATGCGAACAGTGTCACCAGTCTCCAGTGTACCTCTGAAATGTCGAAAGAACCAGACTAAACTCTGACCCATCACTTCCCTCCAGTCCACTCTCCAGATGACTTTACTTCTACCCCATTCTCTGTTGACTTTAGTTTTTTGAACGAGAAGGAAAAACAACCACACCCAGTAGGTCAAACATACCCAGCATATTGGCTTAGGTGCTTGGTCCAAAGCTTCTCTGCCAGGCTTCCAAAGCTGGCTAAAATATTTGAAGTTTACAGGGAAGCCTTGAGTAGTCTAGGCTACAGCAAGAGATGTACTATTTAAAAAATCTAAAAACTTAACTCACCAAGTTCCAGTCACCTGAACTTCTCATCAGCCTCCCTCCTCACACTGCCCTCCAAAGACAGAGAATAATAAAAATAGCAATGCTCCCTTCCTAGCCAGACTACCTAAGTGACCTCCTAACCCTTATGAAGATGAGATGCTTGTTCTAAGCCTTTGGTTTCCCCACTGACCCTTCTCTCCAGCAGCTGGGTAATACTATTTTGTGTTAACCATCCCACCAAAGTCCCAGGTTATATTTTAAACTTGATCTCTCAAAAACTCCTAAAATAAAACTCTTTCTTTGATTTCCTGGAGGTGTACATAATTCAATAACCATTCACATCGACTTTTTATTATATGCCTATAAAGCCTTCCAGCTGATCTTTTAAATGAACACACCAGAATTTATACATTTAAATTAGTGCTGTCTCCTTCAAAGAAGTCCCCTTGGGAAGCTATATACATATTCCAACAATGCACCCGCCAGTGCTTAGAACATTTCAGAAGCTTTTCTTTTGGAACTGCTTTCAAAGCCTGCAGTATATTCTTTTGATGGGACCCCATGGTGGCAAATCTTTATCCTATGAGGGTGGATGGTAATTTTTTTCTTAAGTTGAAAGATAGAGCCAAGAATGGAAAGATGTTGGGTGATGCAGTTGGGAATACTGTTTAGTGTCAAAAGCAAAGAATGATAATCAAGGCAAGAACTCTGAAGGCTATTGCTACACAGGATGAAACAAGGTTTTGAGCACTGGCTTCATTACAGGAACAAATATGCAGCCCCCAACATGGAAGTTTCAGAGTACAGCACATGTATGAGTAAATAAGATCTGGTAACACCACTAAAAATAACTAGAAATCACCCCATTGTTACTGCTAGATCCCCATGTTGTGTCCACCCATGTCACTGTGTCTTGACCTGGGGCCAGGAACCAGAAACTAACCAAAAGTGGCTGCCAAAGTTCATGAGTCTGGTGTGGGTGCAGGGAGGCTCTCCACTCGCTCAAAAGAGGACAGAGACTAGCATGTGTCAAGAAGTGAGATGAGTCTGGCAGTTCCTCAATAAGCTAAATGTCGAATTACCATATGACCCAGCAATTCCACTCCTAGGTATATACCCAAAAGAATTGAAAGCCAGTGTTCAGGTCAGGTGGAGTGACTCATGCCTATAATCCCAGCACTTTGGGAGGCCAAGGCAGCTGGATCAGTTGAGCTCAGGAGTTGGAGGCCAATCTGGGCAACATGGAGAAACCTTGTCTCTACAAAAAATACAAAAATGAGCTGGGTATGGTGGTGCATGCCTGTAGTCCCAGCTACTCAGGAGGTTGAGGTGGGAGGATTGCTTGTGCCCAGGAGGTCAAAGCTGCAGGGACAGATGATCGCACCACTGCACTCCAGCCTGGGTGACAGAATGAGACCTTGTCTCCAAAAAAAAAAAGAAAAAAAAAAGGAAAGCAGGTATTCAAACAAAAACTTGTACACAAAAATGTTCATAGCAACACTATTCACAATAGCTCAGAGGTAGAAAAAAAAAAAAAAAAAAACCCCAAATAGTCCCTCAATGGATGAATGGAGAAACAAACATGTACCACATACAGATAATTGACTGTTATTCAGCCACAAAAAGGAATGAAGGACTGATCCGTGCTACAATGTGGATAAACCTTGAAGACATGATACTAAGTCCACAAAAGGCCATATATTGTATGATTCCACTGATATGAAGTGTCCAGAATAGGCAAGTCTATAGAGAAAAAACTGATTAGTGGTTGCCAGGGGCTGAGGGGAAGGAAGAATGGGAGTGACCACTTCATTGGTAGAGGGCTTCCTTTTAGGGTAATAAAAGACTTGAGGAATTAGTGGTGGTGGTTGCACAGCATTGTGAATGTACCAAATGCCACTGAATTGCATACTTTAAAATGGCTAAAATGGTAAATTTTAACCAATTTTATGTTAAGTGTATTTTATCCTTTTCCCCAAAGAAAAAAGAAGTGGGCAGAATTTCCTGCGCTAAATTCTACTAGGAGAGCTCTGGTATGGGAGAGCAGCAGCTGCTGGCTCTGGTTGGCAGCTCTCACAGGCAGCAGTGTTGAGACCCTCACAGGTGGCAGACAAGTGAGGGTGGCACAGAGGACACTGGCCCACACTCCAGTGATAGTCAGCACATGTGTCCTGACCTTTCACCACACCAAAACTTATCAGGCCTTTCATAAATGCTTTTTGATGAGGACTAGAGAGAGGCATGTTGGAAAATGATCCCCTGCAGGGAGAAGCAGGAACAGTTCCTGAGATAAGCCAGAGGAAGACATTTCCAATACAGCTAGTTTTCTCGGTGACTCTAATCCCTGCCTGCAGTATCATGGCCATCTGATTACAACATCACTGCTATCTCTTCTGGGCCATCAGGGTGTGAGCCTGCAGGCTGGGAAGGAGCTGTCCCTTCCCTGGAGATAAGGCTCTTTTCTCCACTGGCAGCTGCTTGTCATGAGGGCAGCCCACGCCACACTCTTCTGCCGGGTAACCCCTCCCTTTCTTCCCTGACTCCCCAAGGATGCTCACAGATGCTCCACAGCTATATCTGCACCCCCAGCTCAAGGCTTTATTAGGAAACCAACACACCAGGAAGGCAGCTGAGTTTGGTCTCCACCTGCCCAGCCCCCTTTGGTGGCCTCCAGCTTTGGGGTATGTTTTCCTAATCTTTGTGCATGAGGATTTACAAACTCAGAGAAGATACAAAACCCTTAGCAGCAATTACAAGACTAATAACATTAAGTCTTAAATGGTTATTTTAGGCCCAGATCCCTTCCTAGTTGTGACAGCCAGTAAATCAGGGGAGCAGTGAATTTTAATGTGCGTAAAAAACAACTTTAAATATTCAATGGGTTCCTTCAGTGCAGCTGTGGGTCCCAAGACCCAGCCTCTGGGAAATATTGGTTTAGAGACCCAAGACCCAGTTGTCGTCTCAAACATCCTTCAGACCTGTCTCATATTTTCCCCAACATAAAACAGATAATTTACTGGGCACCCACTATGTGGCACTAAGGACAGAATTCCTGCCATGGAGTTTACAGTATAGTGAGGTACACAGACTTTCTGGTCGGCCATATGCTCCTGGCATCTTCCCATCCACTGAGGCTGGGAGGAAGAGATGAAGGACCAACTGCTGTGGTCAATGAGGAGCAGTCCCAAGGATGGCCCCATCTAGGGGCTAAGGTGGGGGAAGATTCCGCCCAGCTGCCTGGCTTGGGGGATCTCTCTGAGGACAGAGGCACCTGGCACAGTGAGCAGAGCAAGGTTAGAAGTCAGTGCATTTGCCGAGGTGGGCGGATCACCTGAGGTCAGGAGTTCAAGACCAGCCTGGTCAACATGGCGAAATCCCGTGTCTACTAAAAATACAAAAATTACCCAGGCAGGGTGGCATGCGCCTGTAATCCCAGCTACCTAAGAGGCTGAGGCAGGAGAATCGCTAGCACCCGGGAGGCAGAGGCTATAGCGAGCTGAGACTGCGTCACTGCACTCCAGCCTGGGCGACAGAGCAAGACTGTCTCAAAAAAAAAAAAAAAAAAAAAAGTCAATGCATTCAGTTGGTTAGGGGAGGGTGAGAGATGGATGGTAAAACTGGCTGTGAGATAAAGGAGTGCCCCGTGTGCTTCCACTAAAGCAAGAGGCCTGGTGGTGGGGAAGCCAGTGAGATGGCCCCTCACTGGAGTCTTTCCAGAAAGAAGAGTCAGGGCTACGACCCTGGTGGGGAAGGAGCTGCTATGGCTGTTGGGAGCCTCAGAGCGCCTACACTGAGCAGGTGCAGGCAGTCTCCACCCCGCAAAAAGGCTCCTGAGACAGTCAAGGAAAATGGTGAGGAAGGAAAGCAGCAAGAGAAAGCAGGGAAGGCAGGAGGGAGAGCAGAGAGAGAGAGGAGAGGGGACTCCAGAGGAGTCCCTGCTGGAGCCGCCTGTTGCCATGACAACGCCCTCCTGCCTCGTATCCAGGAATAAATTATTGATCACGGACACTGCTTTGCCCGCCTCCTGGAAGCCCCCAGTGCCCTCTTCGTTGCCATCATGACTCTCTTCCCCTCCACGTGTTCTGTATTTGCTTGGATGAGTCACTCAGACCAAACAGGAGCCCAGAGGAACCACAAGGCCTCTCCCACATGCCCTTCCCCCTCCCTTATCATTATGTACATTTGGTCTTCTATCCTGGTATGGGCGGGACTGTGTCCATCCAAACTCATATGCCGAATCCTAGCCCTCACTACCACAGAATGTGACTGTGCAGTAGTTGGAGACATGACCTTTAAAGAGGTAATTAAGGTAAAAGGAGCTCATGTGGGTGGGCCCTAATCCAATATGACTGGCGTGCTTATAAGAAGAGGAGATTAGGCCGGCCGAGGTGGCTCACACCTATAATCCCAGCACTTTGGGAGGCCCAGGCAGGTGGATCTCCTGAGGTCAGGAGTTCAAAACCAGCCTGGCCAACAGGGTGAAACCCCATCTCTACTAAAATTACAAAAATTAGCTGGGGGTTATGGCAGGCGCCTGTAATCCTAGCTACTCAGCAGGCTGAGACAGCAGAATCGCTTGAACCTGGGAGGTGGAGGTTGCAGTGAGCCAAGATCGCACTGCATTGCATGCAGCCTGGGTGACAAGAGTGAAACTCCATCTCAGAAAAAAAAGAAGAAGAAGAAGAAGAGATTAGGACACAGACACTTGCAGAGGGAGGACCACATGGAGACACAGGGAGAAGTGGCCATCTGCAGCCAAGGAGAGAACCCTGCAAAAGAAATCAACCCTGTCAACTTCTTGATCTCAGGCTTCCAGCTTCCAGAATTATGGGGAAATAAGATTCTATTGTTGAAGCCACCAGGATTGTGGTATTTTGTTTTGTCAGCCCTAGCAAACAAAAACACCACCCTGATAGCAGCATACACCCCTTCAAGCCAGCTGACATTCTGAGGCACCCAAGCAGGACAGGAAACATCCCAGCAGCAGGGTCAGCAGACTTTGAGATCCCACGTGGCCACACAATGGGCTTCTGGGGGCTGCGACAGAGGAGACAGAGGGCACTTGAGGGGCAGGCAGGACAGCTCAGCCCAGAAACCTGCCAGTCGACCTGCTGTTAGGCAGGCAGGGGCACACTGTGCAGGAAACTACATATATTTTGGGTTTCTCTGCTCCGATGACCATCACAGCAGGATATTCCAACTTCCAGAAGTCCAATCTCCCAACCTAAGAGAAGACAGGGCTGACGATGGCAGAGCGAGTATGGGAAGCAGAATCGAGAAGCAGCCAAGGCTCCTGGCCCAAGCTGGGTGGGCTTTAGGCCCACTTTGAGGAAGAGGTGGCACCTGCTGTGCTGTGTTCAATGTGTAAAACTGTGATGGGTGATCTTCAAGTCAAAAGACAAGCACTAGCAGGGAGGAGGAGAGGAAACTGGAGCCCTCATGTACTGCTGGTGGGAACATAACATGGTGCAGCCTCTGGAAAACAGCTTAGCATTTCCTCCACAAGCTAAACACAGAATTACCACGTGACCCTGCAGTTCCATTCCTAGGGATATATACTCCCCAAAGAATTGAAAGCAGGTACTCAAACAAGCACATGTACTTACATGTTCATAGCAGCACTATGCATAATAGCAGAAAGGTGGAAACAGTCCAAAAATCTATTTGCAGGTGAATGGAGAAACAAATTCTGGTATATACATATGATGGAATATTATTCAGCCATAAAAAGGAATGTAGTGTTGACACATGCTGCAATGTGGATGAACCTTGAAAACATTAGTGAAAACTAAGTGAAAGAAGCCAGCTATAAAAGGCTACATATTATATGATTTCTTTAATATGAAATATCCAGAAGAGGCAAATTCATACTGACAGAAAGCAGATTAGTGATGGCAAGGGGATAGGGAGAGGGAGAATGGGGAATGGTTTTTCAGTGGGTATGGGGCGATCTGGAATGATGAAAAGGTTGTGAAACTAGAGAGAGGAGATAGTTGTACAATATTGTGAAACTGCTAAATGTCACTAAATCGTTCACTTGAAAATTGTTAATTTTATGTCATGCAAATTTTACCTCAATAAATTATTTTTAAAATTTAGACAAGTACATGGGGGATCATTCTAGTTTCTTTTTTACATATGTTTGGCAGACGTTTCTTCACACAACCACACACACACATACACACACCTGTTCTGCATCTCCCCTTGGCACTTTTGTAACCATCTCCATCAGAACTGGCCTTCTCCCCTTCTCCCTGTACACCACCCTCACTGATGTCCCAAAGTGTAGCTTCATTTGGGAAGCTCTGTCTGCAACAGCTTGCAATGGTTCTCCCATCCGTCTGTACATTCACTTTCCCCAGCCTGTTGCCCAGTACTCTTAGGGGTCTTCTTGGCCTTTTGAGCTTGTTCTTCCAATTGGGCTGCAAGCTCTCTAGGGCAAAGACCACAGCTTTTCATTCTTTTTACAAGCAGGGAGGCAGGAGGGCACCACAATTATGAGTCAAAAGGCCCTAGCCGTGGACTGGCTGTGTCACCAAGGGCAAGTTACTCTAATCTCTCTGAGCTTCAGCTTCCTCTTGTGTGAACTGGGGGTAATGATAATAGCTGCTTCATAGGGTCATTGTGAGGGTTAATGAAACATATATAAAAGGTCCAACAGGATGGTCTTTCATAAATATTTTTCTTGTGCTTCTCCTCCCCGTAAGCTTTTCCTGCCCAATCCCAGTTACATGGTTTCCACTTTAGAGACCTCACTCAGTGGGTCTGAAAATATGTGCCAGATCTCTAGCTATGTCAACAAGCAGGGGTTCTGGGTCTAAAACTGCTTCCAGGAGCATGGAGGGCAGGTGGGACCACAGCAGCAAGGGTTGGAGGGTGAGGTCCAAGGCAATGCTTTAGAATTGTATCCCTGTTCTAAGGGTCCTCATGTGAGGCAGCCCTGGCCTCTTCTCCTCCAGTCCCTTGGGTCCAACTGGGTTTGACTTGACGCTGGAATTCAGCCCTCACTCAGAGCCCCCCTGTGCAGTAATACACCTCGCCCTGTGCTCAGAGGTCTCTTTACTATCCTCCTCCCCATACCTCACCCACCCCATTCCCACAACAGTCTTTCCTAGGTCCTAATTTCTAAAGTCTTTTTTCCTTTTTTCACTATGTATCAAAATATTATTGATCTTTTAAGGTTTAGCTTAAAGCCTGCCTTTTCCACAAAGCTTTCCCCCAATGACTCCAGTCAACAGTGGCCTTTCCCTTCCCAATCCCATTGCTATCTCTTGGTTCCCAGTTATACAGTCAGCTGTGTTTCAGCATGGAATAGTATTCTTGAGTCTTTTTCTGCATGGGTAAACCTTGATTCCAAATTAAGATAATGCCCTTGAGGTAAGAGGCTAAGTCTCATCATACATATGCTCTATCTACACGAACGCAGCAGCTCTGATAGTGCAAAGAGCACTGTTGCTGGAGTCAGGTGGACTGACAACAGATAGATCCTGGCTCTATCCCTCACTCACTGATGGAGCCTGAGTCTCAGCAGGCCTTGTGAGGGCTCCCAAGAGTACCTTGCAGTGCTGTCAGGAAGCTCAAAGGAGGCTCTCCAATGCAAGTACTTTTACTTGTAAGACACTAATAGTGACAATGTAAGACACTATTAGCAAAGCACACACTCAATCATTGTGTGATGAGCTGAGCAAAGGTACCTTGAATACCACTCCCAAGTATCTCAGCTTCTTTGACAGTATTGGGTCTGGAGAAGCAGCTATTAGCCCAGAGTGAGGCCAGGAGAGGGCTCAGTGGAAAACTACTTCTTACCAAGGACTTGCCAGGAGGCTGAACAGGGAACCCTGAAGAAGCAAAGATTAGGGCTTCTGGCTAAATAGACCCATCTTCTGATGATCGGTGCCAAGTGAAAGGAGCAGAAAGTCCCCAAGTCAGTTCTAAGTTGGCATTAAGTTGATGTTTTGTGTCCCAGAGATGAATGCCCTGGAGAGGGCTAACTAGCTTGAAAGAACTCCAGAGTGGTTCATTCCCACAAGGATGGCAAAGTGAAAGGAGATGCTGTCCTAAGGAGGCAGCAGCCAAAGGGTTAATCCCAGAGTCATGCACACACCCGCCTGTCCCAGGGTCCCCTCCCTCCTCAAACTGCAGCATCTGCTGGGAATCCATATGCTTTCCCTACTGCAGGTAATTAGGTCAGCTTAGAGGATTTCCCAGGTCAGGAGGGTGGGGGAAGGCAACCCAACCGGGATCTATTGTCTCATGCCAAGTTCCCAGGTGCCAGCTCCCTTATGGGCAAGACAGGCATTCACCTACTGGGTTAGGCATCAACCAAAAATGAAGGGACCTGACGTGACAGAGATGGAAGTAGGTGAGACTGCTCCCATGCAGCCCCCAACTCGTGCCTCCCCTTGATGAGCCCACTACCCAAGGAACAGAGCAAACAAGAGACACTGATAACTGGCCAAGGGTTTTGGCTCTTGCTGAGAGTCTATGAATAGGTCAGGCAAAAAGGCTGGTGGGTGGCGGTGGGGAATGGGCAGCCTAGTGGCAGTCAGTGAACAATCTAGCTATGAGATTATGCTAATGGCTACATCTAGGTTTGTGAGACAGGCAGGAGGCTTTCTTGGAGCCCTTCCCAAGGAAGAGCAGAAAAGAAGCCAAGCAGAAGCCCCCACAATCAGCTCTCTTGTGGCCTGTCTCTTTCCTCCCCCTCTCTCCCCTACAGATGGGCTCCCCCTTGCCAGGAGAGACCCAGGGGTGTGCCTAGCTGGCCCCGATGGGTAGGAATAGCAGGCAGAAAGGGGGTGTTTTGAGAAACCCAGCTGAGAAACTCATTCACACCTTCACCATGGGGACTCCCTTCTTTCTCTCTCTCCAAGTGGGACAAGCCAAGAGCATCAAGTCTTCTCTCAGTTCAGTGCAATCTAGGGGGCTGGCATGGGTTTGGCACAATACCAAGAGATAGCAGCTGTGTGAACAGCTGTGTTTAGGACACATGCACATACACCTAACAAAGGTCTCCCCAGATGGGAATAGAACATAAAGCACTGGCTTCAGGTTATAAACCCTATGCTTCCGCTTAACTATACCTCAAAGTACTACAACAGCCAGTGACTAAGCCCTAGGTAAAAAGAGATGCAGAAAGAAGGCTCTAGGCTGCGGCTCTGGGAAGCCAGTCAAGTCTAAATGGGGACATGGGGGACAAACATACACACAGAGGAAATAACCAAAGTTGAAGAGGATTAACATACAAAAATATGAGCTAATGTGATTATGGGGAACTAAAAGCAATCCTCAATTATCTGCAGCAAATGTTCAGGTCTAGGACAGCTTATTTCTGAGCCTGAACACATTCTAGGCTAGCCACTTCTAATATGGACTCCAAGTATATTAAAACATTTTTTTCAGCCTCAACTAGATAAAAATTAGGAAGGATAATCTGTTTTAGAAATGACATCCAGTAGATCATTCCTAAACCAAATGTGGATTGTAGATTATCTGGGGTTTGGGCTTTCCATGGCATTGCTTCCCATCTGTTAGTGGGGTCATAAAAGTATCAAGCCAGGCTGGGAGGAGGTGGCATGTGAACACAGTGTCTATTGATAAGGCAGTAGATGCTGTGGGCTAGGCAAGGCCCCAGGTGTGTCTTGAATTCAAGTCCATGGGACTTGCCTCCAGACCAGGCTGTCAGCCTCTCTTTCAAAGGTCACTGCCCCCCGCCCCCAAAACATGTACCTAAAATTCTGATGTCACTGAAGACACACAAGCCAGCTCACCCAGACAAGGCAAGCCCAGGAGGCTGGTGAGAGCTCCATGATGCCACAGCAGTACCCCCAGAGTCCTAGGACCAGGCCCTGAGCTCACCCATCTATGGGCTGAACTTTGCCAAAGATAACTCTTAGCTGGTAGGAGAGGATTGGAGGGAGTACTGCCCATGTGGTCATTCTCGTTTCTGAGCCCCCTGGCTCCAGACATGAAGGACCAAACAGAGGCCATCGTCCTAGGCATGGGTCAACCAGTCTCTGCTTAAACACATCCTAAGATGCAGCACTTACTTTTCACAAGGCTTCTCACTCCACTTCCTTTTCTTTTTTTTTCAGATGGAGTTTTACCCTGTCACCCAGGCTGGAGTGCAGTGGCACGATCTCAGCTCACTGCCACCTCTGTCTCCCAGGTTCCAGAGATTCTCTTGCCTCAGCTTCCCAAGCAGCTGGGACTACAGGCACGTGCTACCATGCCCAGCCAATTATTTGTATTTTTAGTAGAGATGGGGTTTCGCCATGTTGGCCAGGCTGGTCTTGAACTCGTGACCTCAGGTGATCCACCCATCTCGGCCTCCCAAAGTGCTGGGATTACAGGCGTGAGCTACCATGCCCAGCCTTACTCCACTTTCTATTTGGGGGCAGCTCTAATGGGATCAGTTGATCGCTAATACTCCTTCCGATTCTAAGATCCAATGATTCTCATGGTTAGAAAGTTCTTGGATAAACTGGACAGAAAGCTGCTCTCTGGTTTTAGTTCTGCTATCTAGACTCTCAAAGACTGTGTCTAATTCTGTTTCCAACAACAATCCTAGGGCATGGGCGGGGGGGGGGGGGGCCGTTACATCCCTCACTCCTAGCAAACTACTATAGTCGCCTGTTCTTCATGGTTTTCAGACACTGTACCATCTTAGAATTCCAGAGCATCAAAGCCAGAATCCCAGAGATTGTTCTCTCTAATCCTTTCATCTTTTTTATCGTGTGATCACCCCAAGGGAATATTAGAATATTTGGTTAATGGTGGTTATTTTAAGTTTTAAAATATGTAATTTTAGATCAGCTTACTATGAAAATTTTTATAAAGTATAGTTTTAACACAATATTTAATGTTGATTATTATATGCATAAAGGCAAATTTCAACTTTTTCCCCATTTAGCGATGGCACATACTGTTCAATTTATTTCAGATTAACTAGATAAGAAAAGCAAAGCATGATTTGGCCTGGTGCGGTGGCTCATGCCTGTAATTCCAGCACTTTGGGAGGCCGAGGCAGGCAGATCACTTGAGGTCAGGAGTTCAAGACCAGCCCGGCCAACATGGTGAAACCCCATCTCCACTTAAAACACAAAATTGGCCAGGAATGGTGGCATGCACCTATAGTCCCAGCTACTCTGGAGGCTGAGGCATGAGAATCATTTGAACCTGGGAGGTGGAGGTTGCAGTGAGTCAGGATCACATCACTGCACTCCAGCCTGTGTGACAAAGTGAGACTCCGTCTTAAAAAAGAAANTACTGTTCAATTTATTTCAGATTAACTAGATAAGAAAAGCAAAGCATGATTTGGCCTGGTGCGGTGGCTCATGCCTGTAATTCCAGCACTTTGGGAGGCCGAGGCAGGCAGATCACTTGAGGTCAGGAGTTCAAGACCAGCCCGGCCAACATGGTGAAACCCCATCTCCACTTAAAACACAAAATTGGCCAGGAATGGTGGCATGCACCTATAGTCCCAGCTACTCTGGAGGCTGAGGCATGAGAATCATTTGAACCTGGGAGGTGGAGGTTGCAGTGAGTCAGGATCACATCACTGCACTCCAGCCTGTGTGACAAAGTGAGACTCCGTCTTAAAAAAGAAAAAAAAAAAAAAAGAAAAAAGAAAAGTATGATTTGTTAACACATTTTAGATGTCATATTATATCAGACTTGGGGTCAAATTATATTACAATAATTTCATCAAAAGTTAAGGTTTAAAATAGTCGAAAGCTGCTCTCACATGCTGAAGTTGGAAATTCATACACTTGGTGCTTTGTCAGTTTTAAATTTTGCTTCTAAAAATGAGAAGCTTTCAGACTGATTTACATGCACTTCTTTGTTGTAGATAGTGTTTATCCCCAGTAAATGCAAATCTACTTCAGATATAATTATCACTTTTTTTTTTTAGTACTGAAACATCTTGATGTGTCATGTAAAAATTCTAGTGAAATGAATACAATCTGGTAGCCATCATCTTTAGAAAAATTTGTAGAATTATTATTATTATTGTGCTCCTCATTAACTCTATGAAGTTCTGTATATTTCCTGGTTCATTATGGATAAAATAAACAATGGACTAAGAAGAAAAGCAAATTAAAACTATGAGGGCAAAACCACAGTATTAGTCCATTCTCACACTGCTATAAAGAACTATCTGAGACTAGGTGATTCATGAAGAAAGAGGTTTAATTGACTCACAGTTCCACAGGCTGTAGAGAAGCATGGCTGGGAGGCCTCAGGGAACTTACAATCATGGCGGAAAGTGAACAGGAAGCAAGCACTTCTTGCCATGCAGAGCAGGAGAGAGAGCGCGCAAAAGGGTAAGTGCCATACACTTTTAAACCATCAGATCTCGTGAGAACTCACTTGCTGTTACAAGAATAGCAAGGGGGAAGTCTGCGCCCATGATTCAATCACCTCCCACCAGGCCCCTCCTCTGACATGTGGGGATCACAGTTTGAGGTGAGATTTAGGTGGGGACACAGAGCAGTTGGCAGTGTTCAACAGATAACAAGACATCTGAGAGGTGGAGGCATGCGAGGTATCTTGTCTTCTCTAGCTCCTCACACCATACACACCAGGAGAGTCCAGTCTGTTCCATATCAAGGAAGAAAACATGGGACAAGGTTAATAAATAAATGATTAAAAATTGCCCCCAGAGTTGTAAAATCTCAGGCTGGGAAAGGAGTTCTGTTCACCATCACTTCACTCATTGCCTCACTGAACTTTCTAATGAAGAAACTGAGGCCTAGAGAGGTCAGCTGGGATCATCCATTAAGTCAGAGCAGAGCAAGGATTAGTATCCAGTCTCCTTACTCCAAGTCCTCTCTTCTCACTGTGTGCCCCTCAGAAGAAGGTTCCAGAGCACACCGTAGGAAACAGCAGTGCCAAGGAATTGAACAGGAAGAGATGTGAAACACCTGCCACAGAACTCAGGCTGTGCCCTGTTTGTCTAGGTACTCTCATGGCGCCAGACACAGCTCTCTTCCCATAGAAGGTACTTAATCAGTAAATGTTTGTTGGATACATACATTGATGAATGACCAAACATCATAAAAGAGAGACCACAGCAGGGTTAGGATTGGGACTCCTGGCCCTCAGAGGCCTGTTGTGCCTGCTCTTGCCTGCTTTCCAGAGTTGAGACAATTTCAGTCTTGGGAAGGAAGTCCCTTACCACCCGACTGCGGGCACTTCCAGGGGGATGGATGACCAGGACGTCATGTGGTTAGAGCACTGGGCTGTAGACCTGGGTTTGATTCCAGCTCTGAAACCAAATAGTATTAAGCACCCTACTGAGTTCTTTCCCTCAGGCCCCCACTTGCAAAATGAGGGAATTGGACTAGTGGCTCTATAAAGTGTGGTCCCTGGACCAGCAGCATCAGCAGAACCTGTGAACCTGTCAGAAACACACATTCTTGGCCCCCACCCCCAGACCTATTGCTTCAGAAATTGTGTGGGTTGGGCCCAGCAATCCATGTTCTAACAAGCACCCCCAGTACCTCAGATGCAGGCTAAAGCATGAGAACTCTTGTGAGCACGTCACATAAAATAACTCAAGGCCCCAGCAGAAACCAGTTTTGGTAGGGAGGCTCAGACACACATGGTTGAGGCTGGTAAGTCCATGAATGGGGCCACATCTTCCCATTCAGGGCTCCCACCCTCTGGCTTTGATCACAAGACCCAAAGGGAGGCCTAAGAAGCAGACTGAAGGTAGACACCAGTCTATTAATAGATGTTTGTGAGCACACAGCATTCACTTAGGCCAACTGGTGTCCCCGGGGACAGGCCTGCCTCCAAGCCCTAGGAATCTCATTCCACATGTTAAACTTGACTTTTGTATTTTGAACAAAGCAGGCTGTTCAATAAATAATGGCCTCTGTGGTATTATCGCAGATTATTTAACTTATTAACAGCTGGGGCAGGGGTGATAATGAACGCTTTGCTTCTAAGCTGCAGGTGAAGATCAGAAGCTGGGTTGTAGCTGGGAAACATCCTGAGACGAGGGCAACGGGCCCTCCATGACCCCGTCCTTATTTGCTCTGTTCCCAACAGCCAGATTCTAGCAACAACTCTCAAATTAGAAGACCAACTGAAAAAGTACACATAAAATATTAATGGTTGTTATTCCCAAGCAACTGGGGTTTTTTGATTGTTATTTTCAAATTTTATGATTTTACTTTTATAATCAGATAAACAACATTTAAAAAGTAAAAAGTATAAATCTGTATGCTTTACTGTATGTCTTACTTTAATAAAATTTGCACTGGGTGTGGTGGCTCATGCCTGTAATCACAACACTTTGGGAAGCCAGGGCGGGAGGTTCGCTTGAACCCAGGAGTTTGTGACCAGCCTGAGCAATATAGGGAGATCCTGTCTCTTAAAAAAAATAATTAGCTAAACATGATGGCACATGCCTGTGGTCCTAGCTACTCAGGAGGCTCAGGTGAGAGGATCACTTAACCGGGAAGGTTGAGGCCACAGTGAGCTGTAATTGTGCCACTGCACTCCAGCCTGAGTGACAGAGCAAGATCCTATTTCAAAAAATACAAAATTGCCAAAAGTGGTGACAAAGGGGACTGCATCCAACTCACTGGGCCTGACCACCTAAGTACCTGCTAAGAGGCAGTGTCAGCTCCTGGACAGAGAATGGACGAGAGGGAGAAGACGCTTCTCCAGGCTTCCCTCCTGTGGCCCTTCTAAGTCTCAGTATTTCCTGCTGGGAAATGGGGGAATTATCACTGTCTCCAGTACAAAGGGGTAATGGGAAGACAAAAGCAGAGCCAGAGGTGAGTCCTCTACTGTCACCCCATACTGCCCTCCACCCTCTCTTTGTATTCATCTTCTTATCGACATCATTAATAGTGACTAATGTCCTTGAACTCCTCTGCCCTGGAGGGATCCTGTGAGCTTTAACTTCAGAATGGGACAAACAGAGGAACTGGACAATACTCCCTTCACCACCCATGCCCACTGCTCATGGGAAAAGAAGTAAAATATAAAGTGGCTTGTCTCCAAAGAGAGATGGCGGTGGATCCAACACAGGGCCAAGGAGGAGCCACTTTTAACCCACCGGGTTTGTGGAATTTTCTGGAGAAAAAAGGTATAGGAGGGGGAGTGGCAGGAGAGAGTCAAGTCCTCTGCAACCCCCTGATTTCCCAAATGCATAGCCAATGAGTGAGAGACATAAAGGAAAAGAGGCTGGTAGCCTTGGGAAAGAGCCGGGAGGAGTCTCTGCAGCCAGAGCAAGTTGGCGGCCCCAAGGTAAGAAAAGAAGTAGACCTGGCCCTCCTTCCTCACTTTGTCTCACATAGGCAGCCTAGGTAGGCAGGTAAGGGCATGGGAAGCAAAGGTATCCTACAAATAGATCAGGGTTAGAGAACCCCAGGCTACCAGATGGAAAGGTAACCCTGTGCTTCACTTCCTTGCCTGGAAAACAGGGCAGCTGAAAAAATCTCATAAGTAGAATGTGGAGTGAGATAGTATATATTTAAAGCCCTTAGGACATTGTCTAGCACATAGTAAGCTTTGAATATCTGGTAGCTGCCATTATTTTAACTTAACTATTATTATTACCACTGTTGCTGCTGCTATGACAATAGCCAGGATGGGGCAGTCACAGGCCACTCACATTTAGACCCCGTGACCACCCATGTGTCCTCCCACTGGTGGTTAAGCCAAATGACCATGGTCAATTTATACACATCTGCGTTCTCTCAACCCAAAACCAGGTCCCCAGTGGAGACAGAAATCTCCTACCTTTTCAGGAGGCTTAACACCTTCTTTTCTCCCTCTTCTCCTGTATACCACACACATGCACACACACACACGGACACACACACACGCATACACACACAACACACAGGCAGCAGTCTTCCATTAGCACCACTGAGATTCTAGGGTAGACTGGGGCAAAAGTTGAGCAAATGCCAGCTGCCCAGCTGTGGTTGAATATAGCACTCAGGGCAGCCTCCACAAAACAAATAATGAACAAGCAAGCTAGCCAGCAGCCACACAGCCAGTGGTGATGCAAGAGGACAATGGGCTCTTCCCAGGCTGGGCCACCAAGTCCCGTGGCTGTTGAGACCAGGGCTTGGAACCCTGCCAAAGCCAGGAGGGTGCAGTGATGGTCACATGGTGCTCTGTGCCAGGGTTGCTTGATCTGAAGAGGTCTACATTGGGTGGATTACTCTCCATCCCCCACCTAGGAATCCAGAGCTTGCCGCAGGCTAGACACCAGCTGAGACCTGAGTCACAGAGGCCCAGGAGAGAACTAGGCTAGAAATCCACAGGCCAAAGTCAGGAGACGGATACCATGGCATGGTCCCACCCTAATTCATGCCGCACCCTCAAATGGCCACCAAACTCTCTGTGTGTTAGTTTCCCCATCTCTATGGAGGAAATAATATATTGGCTTAGTGTATTAACCTGGTGGAACAAGGGTATAAGGATACAATTAGATCACAGGAAAATGGCTTATTGTGAGAAGTGGATTCCAATTCCCTACCCTGAAACACAACACCTCACTTCTACTTGTTTTGTTGACTAACCTTCTTATGTCAGTCTCCTTACCCTCCGTGGCCCTTTTTTTTTTTTTTTTTTTTTTTTTTGGTATAGACAGGGTCTCACTTCTCACTGTCTTGCTCAGGTTGGCCTCAAACTCCTGGGCTCAAGCAATCCTCCCACCTCGGCCTCCCAAAATGCTGGGATTACAGGTGTGAGCCACGATGCCCAGGCATGGGCCTCATTTTTAAATCAGAAGTCATCCCTTCCTCCTTCCATCCTGTGTCCCTGTAAGTATGGCCAGCATGAAGGCAATTAGGGCTTGAGGATAACTGGACGGTCCGTTTCTTCTGAATTCCAGCCCCTTCCCCCATGGAGATATAACCTCATGAGCTTTTTGGGAGCAAGAGTCAGAGGTCTCAGCCTATCACACAGGCTGGTGTGCAGTGGTACAATCATAGCTCACTGTGACCTGAAACTTCTGGGCTCAAGTGACCCTCCTGCCTCAGCCTCCCAAGTAACTAGGACTATAGGTGTGCCATCACGCCTAGCTGATTTTTTAAAAATTTTTTGTAGAAATGGTGTTTCGCTATGCTGCCCAAGATGGTCTCAAATTCCTGGCCTCAAAGGATCCTCCTGACTGGGCCTCCTAAAGTGCTGGGATTATGGGTGTGAACCACCATGCCTGGCCAGAGCTCCATCTTTCAAGGTTCCACCCCAAATCTCCTCCTTTAAGTCTTTCTAGGTATAACAGATTAAAATGTCCTCTCCCTTTCCTAAACTCCAGGAGCTCCTGTGGTCTGAACCAGCCATTTGCAGTTGTCCTTTATTTTATTTTTTATTTTAGTTTTTGAGATGGAGTCTTGCTCTGTCGCCCAGGCTGGAGTGCAGTGGCACAATCTCAGCTCACTGCAACCTCCGCCTCCCAGGTTCAAGCAATTCTCCTGCCTCAGCCTCCCGAGTAGCTGGGATTATAGGTGCTCACCATCACGCCCAGCTATTTTTTTTTTTTTTTTTTTTTTTGTATTTTAGTAGAGATGGGGTTTCACCATGTTGGCCAGGCTCGTTTTGAATTCCTGACTGATAGAGCAGGAGCACCATCATCTCGGACATACACTGCCACTTTAAGTTCCAGCTCCCTTTCTAGCCTCATGCATTTCAAGGAAATCATTTCTCTTCTAACTACAAGCAGCCAGAAAGAGCAGACAGTAAAACACAGATAAGACAACTCGGGCACAGAGGGAAGTAGGGAGAAAGTCCCTTGGGTAACCACCAAACTTCAGCCTCATACAACGGGCCCCAGTAAAACAGTGGGTCTTAATATGCACATTCCTTGCTCTTCAGGTGCACTAAGATAGGGAAGCTAAAAGCAGACTCGAGGGATATGCCTGCAGCTACAGAAAGATGTATGGGAACAGACACACAACTCTCCCTCCCAGATAAGCACAACAAAGAGACAAAGAAGCAGTCCAAGCCTCTGATAAACGCTCCCATCCAGAATCCTTAAAAACTCTTAGTCTGTAAGAGAGTGTGGTTCTGACCTAACTCAGCCAGCTGCCCCTCTCAAGTTTATTTAAAAAAACCTGTCCCTGTTGACTGAAAAGCCACCCTTCGTGTTTCTCTCCTCTTTCTTTAATTCTTACACTGACCCCAAGTGATCTACCCGCCTCGGCCTCCCAAAGTGCTGGGATTACAGGCACGAGCCACGGTGCCCAGCCTGCAGTTGTCCTTTAGTACCTGCATAGTTATCTTTACCATGCATGGATGCCTGGCATACTTTCTCTACTGGAATATAAGGTTTTTAAGGCAAAAACTGCCTGTTTGTCTCACTGTAATACCCACAGTATCTAGCATACAATTGAGCACTTATTTGAGGCCAAAAACATTTCACGGTTGCTCACCAAATCCATCAGGTGTACTTGAATAAGGTAGAGCATGAAGCTACCCTCAGGAAGGGAAGTGGGGCAAGAATATAACAGCTAACCTTCACAGGGCACTTCTAATTTGCCAGGCACTAGGCAAAGGGGTTCATGTGCATTACTTATTTTAATCCTAACAACCCATGAAGGGTAAGCCCTACTTAACTCTCCACTTTACAAATGAAAATTAGAGAAGATATAAGTCATTTGCCAAAGATCATACAACTGATGGACAGAGAGCCAAATGGAAACCCACGTAGTGTGGTTCTGGGCCCTGGTTCTTGCTCCGTATTCTATTTCCAAGACCAGATGCATGCACTCTGGCATTGCACAATATAGCCTTAGAGAAACAAACCTGGGGCCAGGCAAGGTGGCTCATGGCTGTAATCCCAGCACTTTCGGAGGCTGAAGTAAGCAGATCACCTGAGATCAGGAGTTCAAGACCAGCCTGACCAACATGGAGAAACCCCTTCTCTACTAAAAACCTCTGTCTCTACTAACTTTGTAAAAATACAAAATTAGCCAGGCGTGGTGTTGCATGCCTGTAATCCCAGCTACTTGGGAGGCTGAGGCAGGAGAATCGCTTGAACCCGGGAGGTGGGGGTTGCAGTGAGGTGAGCAGAGATGGTGCCATTGCACTTCAGCCTGGGGAACAAGAGTGAAACTCCATGAAAGAAAGAGAGAAAGAGAGAGAAAAAGGAAGGAAGGAAGGAAGGAAGGAAGGAAGGAAGGAAGGAAGGAAGGAAGGCGACCTGAGGAGGGAAGAAAGGGGAGAAGGCAGACAAATGATTTGGAGCAAAAACAGTCCGAGCAACACACAGAGAAATTAGTATAAGTGAAACTAGAAAAGTCAAAATAAGATTGGTGGATTGTATCAACATCAACATCCTGGTTGTGAGAGTGTACTATGATTTTGCAAGATGTTACCCTTGGGAGAGACTGTGTAAAGGCACATAGGATCTCTCTGTATTATTTCTTAAGTGGATTAACCATCTCAATAACATGTTCAATTAAAAAAGGAAACAGTCCCAGCAAGCAAAATATCTTTAGCCATTGCTGAGTAGTCCTTGGCCTATATTGGTCTGTCCCCAGCACACCAGCATCTGGGTAGGCCCTGGATGACGTCACCAGCCTGCTGAGAAACAAAGGATTCTTGCTCTCAGAAGCCCCAGCTGCAACTTTTTATGGTGCCATATAAAAGCTCCCTCTTTATTTGTCAAGGTTTCAGGAACACAGAGGAACCATGGGATGTGTTCAGAGAGGATTTTCCTAGTCTGACTCAGAATGGAGCCAGCACCTGACCCAGCCCTAACCCACTCCCACATCAGCCTTCCAGGAGGGCCCAGCATACAGCATTCATTCCTTTAAGCCTCAGCTTCCTTCTACACCATTGGCAGACAACTCCCATCCCATGTGTCTGAGCAAGGCAACACACTGATGGCCCCACTGCTGAGGGCAGCCAGATGGAGGAGGAAAGGAGGCAGGATCCTGGGGGCCCACCAGCCAAACCCATCCAAGCCCCAGTAGTTCATGAAGCCCATCCATGTCCCAGAAGCCCACTAGGCTTCATGCTGATTCCTAAAATAAAAGGACAGGTTGTGCTGGAATAACCACAGGTCAGTGGGAATAAAAAGATTAAGCATTAAAACCCCAGGCCTCTGTGGTCAGATGGAGCATTTAATGGTGTTACACAGAATGGGTGAGGCTTCTGGGTGACAGAGGATTGTTTTTGGCCCAAGCCTAACTGGAAATTTCTATTCCAACCAGAGGGGTAACATACTGACCATGTACACTCAAAAATGGGAAAAAGAGTTTTCAGACAGAGAAAGCTTTAGGGACATTCAAAGAGAAAGAAGGAGAAAGCCACAGTGTAAAAGCGGGGACTTAGCAGAGCACAAATTGAAGCAAAACAATAGTTAAACCCTTGTACTTTCAGTAAACTTTGAACAATTCATAAGCAAAGCTTAAGAAAGTTCTGGGTGGTGTAAAACTGGCCCTGAAGAATTTCATGAAATACATAAGAGAAGAATCAGCCAAATTAGAAGATATCAAGAGAACAAATGTGGACCAGATATGCTTAGTCAGACCTCAGAGAGAAGCATTAGAAATGTATATTGGAAGCCCATTGCATGTCTGCAGTTCCTAGGTAATCAGGCTTGAGTCTCCAATCTGGTGAGCTATATATTGTTCTCTTTTCAGTGTGGGTTCAGCTAGCCTCAGCAAATACCTGATAAGGTCTTGAGATAAAGATCTACTTCAGGTGTAGATGGATAAGCACCTGGACTGGGACTCCACCCGCTAACTGGTCAGACCATGCAAATCAACCCTCCCTGTTTTCTTTTACTGAAGAGCTTAACTAGGGTGACTTCTGCCAGGAAGTGCCCTTGCAATAGCATCACTGCAGAAGCCAAAGGGGTGGACAGGAGGAGAGCAGACATCAGGCCTCCTCTCAGTACTAAACCTACTGGAGGAGAGGAGTCACCGACCCCTCAGGATGGGGGGACTGGCACCAGGTGATGCAAACATTCTGCTGACATCACACCTGGAAGTAAGATGGTTAGGGAAGGCTCATGGGGTTGTCCCCCTTGTATGTTCCCATTTTCTTTTAGTACCACAACCAAAAGTAAACCTGTAAGTGAAACAGACCAATGCTGGGTTCAATGGCTCTGTCAAGCAGAGAGGGGACAGTGGTGGCAGGTGGTGATTCTTCTATGGGGAATATGTCACAGCCTCAGCCTTAGGGCCTCAAGAGCACTGAACAGTGGCTTTATGGTATGATGTCAGCCAAGACTCACAAAGCTCCCATGCTGTCAGATCCTAACATTCCCTAATAGAAGACTGGAGTCTCTGTGATACTCAGACTCTTATCTCACTAATTAATACAAGCAACAGCCAAACAAAGAGGCTTCTCAAACAAAGGGATCATCAACCTGTGCTGGAACCCAGAGTTTCCCGATAGGTAAGGAGCTGGGATTAGGAGACTTTGGAATCAGATACACCCATGTGCTACGTGGGGCAAGGTGGTTCCCCTTCTGAGCTTCCATTTTCTCAGTGTAATGGGAATAATAACATCCAGTCAGGGTTGCAATGAGTCAATGAGATGACAAAGTCAAGCATCTAGGACAATCGCTGATACAGAGTAGGTGTCCAGTCAATTGCATGTCCCATAGCCTTCTTGCTATTCTGTAGATGCAGGCACACATAGTGAGTGAGACCCCAGAGGGTCTGTTAAGACATGAGTCAGAGGGTTAACATTATAGCTTAGCCCTGCCACTTTGGAAATGAATTCTTATACAAACATTTATCTGTACAACACTAGCATTTACAGGACCACTTCTCTACGACTACTTAAACCACCCTATTAAGTGGGCATTAGTATCCTCATTTTACAACTGAAAAAATGAAAGCTAAGGAAGGTTGAACAGTTTGTGCTAGTCACTTTAGCCCCAGTCTTCTGATCCCTAATTCAGTCTCTGCCCCAACCTGCCGCCACCAGAATAATCATCCATTTGGTATATATTTACTGAAAGCTGACTTAGTTCCAGGCACTGGACACCCACTTAGAGTCACTATTCCAAGAGTAGAGCTAGCCTGCTCTAAGCCAGCCGCATTCTTTGATCCCTCATAGGTGATGGTAGATCTACAGGAGTGGTGGCGAGGGCCATCAGTGCAGGTGGTAGTTACGGCACCAAGTGACAGAGCCATTGGCATCATGTTGTAATCAACCGAATGAACCACCCACATATCAGAGAACTACTACTACTGTGGTGCAGGTGTTAGTAATATGCTGTAAGACACTCTCTGACCTCAAGCCACTTAGAGTCTCTAGTTGTAAGGAAGATATAGCCAGGTGAAAAGCACAGCAGAAGGAGGAGAAAAACTGTCCGGTGGTTCTCAGATTGGGCTATATAGTAGAATTACCTGGAAGGCTTTACAATATCCCAGTACCTAGACCCAACTCTCAGAGATTGCAATTTATTTGGTACAGGTGGGCCTCAGGTATTGGCATATTGTAAGATCTCCCCCAAGTGATGTTACCATGTTGGCAGGGTTGAGAACCCATGTTTAGGGCCTTGTACATCAAAGCGCAGTTTGCAGACTGGCAGTACTGGCATTACCTTGGACCTTGTTGGAAATGCAGAATCTCAAACCCAATCCAGACCTGCTGATTCTGAATCGACATTTTAACAAGATCCCAGGTGATCTGTGTGCATGTGGAGGACTGAGAGGCACTATGTGGAAGATGGTGAAGGGCAGACTCCTCCCTGCGAGTCAGCCAGAAAAGTCCTTCCCCAACCCCAGCTGGGATATGCAGCCCACCCACTCCCCACCAGGCAGGGCACACCCCAAGACAGTAGAGCCAGGGGCCTGGGTGATCATGGGGAGCCACATCACCAAGCTCTGCTTCTCTTGCTCCTCCAGAGCTGCACCTGGGGCTGCATTATGGGGCTCCATGTGCCAGAGCTGATGGAGACCCAACAAACCTCTTCTGTGACTAAAAGGAAGTCTGAGAGCAAGGCTCTGTCACCATTTAAGTGACAAAAAGAAAAACAAGTTTCTTCCCTTTCCACAGTCCTCTTCCCCAATGTCCCTACTCTCTTCTAAGTGCTCTTCACCGTGGAAGAGGAGAGGTGAGCTCAGGACAGCCCTGCCTCTATATAGCCCAGTGGGAGAGCAAGCTGCCTGACCAACCATAAAAGCAGTTCTGTTACTGCAGGCATGGAGGTGGCTGGTACCAGCTAAGCCATTCCCTCATGAAGGAGGGAATCCTTGAGAGGCCAGACAGGGACACGCATGTAATCTGGCCCCTCCAGCACCCTGCACCCCACCCGCAGCTCTGGATCCCTGCTACCGCCTTTGTCTTTGTTTTTCCCTATCAGTTTTGTGTGTGTGTGTGTGTGTGTGTGTGTGTGTTTCATATGTGCCTGCCTTTGCTCTCCCATTAGACTGGGAGCAACCATCTTCAGCTCCTCCTTTGTCACTGCCCGCAGTACTGAGCACAGAGACTTATGCCCAGCAGGGGCTCAATAAATATTATTTGTATTCATGTGCACACATTTTCTAGGGGTCACATCCACTGCTCCATGCTAACAAAGAGTGACTCATAAGCAGGCATTTATTAGGGATTACCATCACCACATTGAGATTCTATTGGAGAAAACAAGAAGACAATAAGAAATACCTCCAAAAAGCATGCACTCTGGTTTAGGAAATCAGACTTATATATAGCAAGCCTAAGACTAGAGACACAGGAAATCAAGCATGTTTATGGTAAGGTTAGGCAGGCCTATGGAGGCTGGCATGTGCCAACACCATGGAAATTTTCTGCTCTAGTCTTTTGACAGATTATTATTACTTACCTCTTGCTTGGCATTTGTAAGCATTTATCACCCTTTGATACTTCTAACACTCATTCTTCCTTGGGGCAAAATGGCTCAGAAAATAAAACAAAACAGAAAAGGCTCACCTGTACCCCCACCCTGGGCCACGTCCACTACACCAAATAAACGGGATGACTGTACAGATACACAGAGTTGCAATGGGAGCTGGATCAGGACTGGGAACCTTTCCCTGCTGAGATGTCTGCAAACATCTGACACCACAGCACATTATTTGTACCCCACCTCAACCCACAGCCAGCTTTTCAGGCCCATAAACACCACATAACTTTCCCATTCCAGGCTCCAAAAAGTCTTAGATCAGGTCCCTGAGACCCCAGCCAGAATGCAAGGAGCCTTCTCTCTGCCTTTGAATGGAAAACTTGCAGGGCATCATGTATGGTTGTTCTCATTTTGAAAACAAGAAAGTCAGGGCAAAACTCACAGCCAGACGCAGATTTCAGCTTGGATTCGGCATGGGGCTTTCTCCAACAATTTGTCAAACTTACCCCCACTCAAAAGTCCACTTTACTCTAAGTCAAAGAGACTTAGGTATGAGGATCAATAAGGAGATGCAAGTGGCAAAGGTCAAAGATTCTGACTCTGTAGAGCTGTGTAGTCCAATACAGTAGACTAGCCACATGTAGCGATTTAAATTTAAATTTAATTTTAATTTAATTCAAAATTCAATTCTTCAGTCATATTAGCCACACTTCAAGTGCTCATGTACTTAGTGGCTTAATTATGTTAGACCATGCAGATACAGAACATTTCCATCATCAAAGAAAGTTCTATTGGACAGCACTAATATAAAGCATTTAGATGTTTCATGTGAAGTAATGAGTAGGGTGTTCTGGGAAGTTCTGCTGTTCTCCCCTGGTTTGTTGGGGGAGGTTTTAGGTGTTCTGTGGAATGTTGAATAGTGGGTGTGCATTTTCATAATGTAAGAAGCAATGTGCTGGGATTCTCATGTAAACACAAACGTTCTAAGGCAACACTTACAAGGCTACAAATTGGGTCATCTTAGCATGTATACGTGGACACACAGTCTCTCCATACTTTTGCTTTCATCACAAGGACTATGAAGTCAGATACTGTCACTAGTTTACTTACAAAAAGCCCACATGCTGCCTAGTCCTAGCCAGAATCATTCTCCAGATCCCTTGGCTGGTTCTAAGCATTCCCCAGCTTTACTTTCCAACTCAGCATCACTGAAGAGAAAAATCTCTCAGGTCAGGTCAGCACTCTGGACAGCGACAAGCTCTTTCCTAGTGTATTTCAGCACTTCCCTCTGCCCCAAACGCCCCTTCAGAAGGAACTATCCCCTCAGAAACCACCAGGTGCCTGGAAAGGGACTTCCCACCCACTTCTTTTAACACCACAATCTTGTTGTCTTCAGAGCAAGGCAGTGTTCAGCTATGAAGCTTCAAACACTCCTCACCAACTCCAAAAAAAGTCACTCCTCAGTTAGCAAGCTAAGGTTCGCTACAGTCTGGCCCCAGACTGCTCCTTCCACTGTTCCAGCCTGGCCAATTCATCATGTCTGACCAAACTAGCTGTTTCCCTCTTCTAGCCCTTTGAGTGGGCACTCCTTTCCCCACCAGAAATGCCATTTTCTTATCTTTGCCTATTCAGGCCCTATCCATCTCTAGACGCCCAAGCCAACCCCCACTTCTCTTCAGAACCTTCCCCAAAGACTTTAATTTACACTGATTTCCTCTGTTCTCTGACATCCCAAAGCACTTCTAGATTAGATCATGCTTTAGAAACTTAATTACCTACCAATCATCTTGTATCATTACCAGGTTCATATGTGAGTTTTGCCAGAACTAGCTTTTGCCAGCAACCAACCATGCAGCCACAAGTCAGTCATGCCACACTTCTGAGTCCTCATTTCTTGATTAGTAAAATAACTACCTTGAACTAACACATTTCTAACATTTTTTTGAGTTGAGGATTCTCTCAGAACAAGTTTCCACCTAGAAGAGTGCAATGCACATAGGAGGGTCTTCAAATAATAACTGCAGATGCAATGAATATCTTACAAAAACAAAACCAGAGCACATCCCAGGGCTGAGGCCAGGCAGAGAATCCTGGTTTAGCTCCCAATGTGGATGACAAAGGCTTCAATTCCATTCAGTGTGTGATGATAATCGGAAAGATATCTAGTTTCTGTCCTTACCTACGTCAGCACAGGAAAATCATCCTTGGCCTTGGAGGCATTTTCCTCCATAAAGGCATTCACCTCCAACACGTGGAAAAATACCACACAATGGGTATTATAACAATGGGAGTGACAACAATGTCTTGCATATAAATTTCTCTTATATAGGCCAGCCAACACCTGACAGCAACGTACTAACTTCATTTACTAATTACACACAAGCCCAGACAGACTAGGAAAAGTAACAAGAAGTATAAACATTGGTGGTGCCCCCAAATAAAACTTTGGCTGGTCTCACAAATCAAGATGTTCCAAGAGTCCGGTGGCAGGGAGACAGACTTAAAATTTTACCTCAATATTATACTTCCTGTCAAAATGATAGATAGCTATAATACCTCCTCATAATTAACATCCTGTTATTCTCAAATAATTTGACTTATGGTCAACACACAGTAAGATATAGGGGAGATTCTTCCATCTTTGAACAAGAAAAAAGGCCTAGAAACATTTAATAACTTTTACATTGCAAATAAAGATAAAACTAGAAACAGACCTAGTTGGAACAATTCTACTAATATAGGCACCACACATACACACACAAACACACAGACACACATGCACACACATATCCAAATACACAACTCAGATAATTCTTAGTAATACAAAGAAAAGAGTGATGAAATTCTCTGACCCTGAAATTGGAGCTTTCACCAAAGAGTTGTTTAAAATGTTACTGCCAAAGCAAACTGGCCAGCATTAGTAAAGAAAAAGGGAATTTTCATCACTGGGAAAATTCTTGGAATTGCTCTGCCAGCCATTTACTCCCATCCCAGAAAATCACAAGATCTGAGAACAAAACTTAGCATCTGGTCAATCCACTCCAGTTGGCCTAAACTGGATCCAGGAAAGGCCTAAACTGGCCTTCAGCATGAAGGCCAGAACTCTCCCATCCTAGGAGGCCTTTCCCAGAGCTGGGCATCCTTTGTGCTCAGAGAAGCAAAGCAGGGAGACGGCAGTGCAAACAGGTTAGAAGAGTAAAGACTAGCACTCAGGGTTCTCTATGATTTTGTCTCCACATACTGCTCCAGACACATCCCTCACTACTGAATTACATGCACCCGCCACCCAAACCATGCCATTTACCTTCATAAATCAAAGATCCTCTGCATAGTCCTGCCTTTGCACATGGTTTTTCTCTAGTAGTCTTGGAAGAAGTCTTCAAGTCTTGATATCTCAAGACCCATCGACCAGGCGCTGTGGCTCACGCCTGTAATCCCAGCACTTTGGGAGGCTGAGGTGGGTGGATTACTTTAGGTCAGGAGTTCAAGACCAGCTTGGCCAACATGGTGAAACCCCATCTCTACTAAAAATATAAAAATTAGTGGGGTGTGGTGGTGCACACCTGTAGTCCCAGCTACTTGGGAGGCTGAGGCAGGAGAATCACTTGACCTGGGAGGTAAAGGTTGCAAGGTTGCAGTGAGTCAAGATCGCGCCACTGTACTCTGGCCTGGGTGACAGAACAAGACCTTGTCTCAAAAAAAAAAAAAAAAAAAAAAAAAAAAAAAAAA
>NW_016807278.1:2780481-2785041 GCF_001698545.2 Rhinopithecus bieti
AAAAAAAAAAAAAAAAAAAAAAAAAGAAAAAAAAGAGACCCACCTCAAGTACTTCCTCTTGCAAAAGGCTTTTCCAGATCACTCAAGCCCAGTGTGATCTTCTGTCAGCTTTCTAGCACTTACTTTCTGGAATTAGCAAATATTACTTATATTTGGACACACATATCTTACCACCTATAGGGCAGGACACAGGGTCTCATAAGCTTCCACATTGCTCCAGCAGAAGATGTGGTACCCCTGACCCAAATAGCAGGTGCTTGGTGATGATGATGAGAATAATCAGACCTTCTTAGGAGGTTCATCTGCCACCTAAAGTCAGAAATACGTATGAAGCTAAGTACGTGGGGCTGGGTGGGGCAAGCACAGGCCGAAAGGGAACTCACTTGGAGGACCACTGTCCTCACAGCCTTCCTCCAACTCTGGGTGCCAAGGACTTTTTTATTCTAGGACTGACTGGGAAATCCTTCCTTCCAACCCCTGAGCGGCTGATCCCAGGGTGTTTATCTCGTTAACTCTGTTTATTGTGATCCGGGTAAGAGGTTCTGAAGCTCTCCAAGCCCCTCTCTAATTAAATTCATTAGAACAGATTGGGGCTTTCTTTCTGGATCTCAAAAAAATTAACAACATGATTAGCATCATAATAAGGGGGGAGAGGGGCTGCCAGGGAGGCCTTTCAGGAGGGGCTGGGCCAGTCTGGGAGGGGAGGCGTGAGGAGGAGCAGGTGAAGGAGGAGAAGGCAGATGCTAAGACAGCTGCTTCCTGGAGGAAGAGAGCAGCAGGAGCTGGGGGGGGGGATGATAGGGACGTGAGGGGATGACCCCACCATGCCCCAGGCACTCCAACTTTTTCATGGCACTGTATGTGGGAGAGGAAAGTCAGGACAAGAAATTAATCAATGACATAAATCCCAAAAACATGGACTGTGGGACAGGAACTTGCAGCAATCTTCTAATTTTACAGAGAAAGAAATCTATTTAACAATGGGGCCAGAAGCTGAAGGCCCCTCATACCTTTTATGATGATGTCCTTTTCCTGCAAGACTTTGCTGCATGGACCAGGGAGAAGGTGGGGTGAGGGTAGAAGAGAACAGGCAGGATGAGGCAGGTCACTTCTTTCCCAGAGAATCTGAACCCAAGTTTTGGCTTATACACCTGATGATTCCTTCATCTAGAATACTCTCTGCTTCTCTTCCATATCCAAATTCTGCCAATTCTTCGAGACTCAGTTCCATTCCCACCACCTCTGTGTACAGCAGTTAGCATCTGATGAATATTTACTACTAGCTAAGTATTACATTGGGCCTTTCACTATCCTCTCACATTTAATCTCTGTAACAGCCCTGCATGGTACATATTAATATCCCCATTTTGCAGATGAGCTGCAGCTATGCAGCTAGCAAGTGGAAGAAGCAGGGTCTGAACGCAGATCTGTCTGGTCGCAAAGGCTGAATGGTTTCTACTATGCCATGTCACCTCCGTGACTCTAACAACTGAATCTAACTAACAGATCATGCTTTTCTTTGAATTTTACTGTCCAGGGTCCGAGGCACCAATGAAGATTTAATTAGACCCTGTATTGTCTTGTTCTCAAGGTGTTTTACATGTCTCAGTCTTATTTCTTCTATCTGAAAGCAGGAACCACATTACTGTATCTTTCAGAATAAAGTAAGGCACTCTAAAATGTTTTTTAACTGAGCCCTTCTAACAGATTTTCCTAGAAAGCCTTGTGCATGTGGATAAAACATCTAGCTTTTTATTTTTCTACCTGGGGTTGGGTGGTGGGGTGGGAGGTGGGGCTCAGTACAATATATGGGAGAGGAGCATAGGCTTTGAAGTCAAACAAATAAAGGTTTAGATTCTAGCTCTGTGACTCACCTGTTCTGTAATCTTCAAGAAGTAACAGCTTCTCTGAATCTGTCATTTTCTGTGAAACAAGGATCCTAACAATATCTCATTTGTAGGTAACCCTTTCACGATGAAATGAAATGATGCATAGAAAGCACAGAGTAGGGTGCCTAGCACATAGAAAGAACTTGATAATGATGACTATTGTTATTATGCCACTTTTATTTTTTCCGGCTTGCCTCAAGACCTAATGAAAAAAGAGTGGCCTGAGAGTTCTCAAGCTGGCACAATCTAACCAATATCCTGGGTCAGCAAAGCTGTGGAAGTGCCTACTCAAGCACCCAGCAGAACCATTAACTCCCAGGCCCTCTTCTGCAGTCCAGGAACCAGGCCATATGCATCCAACATCTGCCCTTACAGTTAGGCCTGGGCCCTTGCAGCTAGGCCTGGGCCTTAGCTGGGCATTGTAAGTGTCCAAAGGTTTGTCATCAACTTGCTCAAGCCAAGGCAGGGGTCTGTCCAGACAGTTTGGTGCAATCACTCCAGATCCTACTGCCCACTATGACCCCTCAGCCATGCTCCTACAATGCCAGGAATTCATCTAACCTCAATTACAGCAGTTCTTGTGCTGAGTTTTAATTTTGTTTCATTTCTGTGTCTCCAACTTGACTTACATGCCCAATAGCTTGCACAGTTCCCAACAGATTCAAAGGCTCAGGACACATTGATGAAATGAAAAAACATGGGTGTGTGGGTGAAAAGAGGGGCTACTCAGACAGATGAAATTGAGAGTCTCTCTCCTTAGCTGATTTCCCAGTTCAGCTATCGATATTTGTGGGAATCTGTAGTCAAGTGTATAGCTTCTAAGGACCTCTCCAGCTTACCAACAACTTCCCCTCCCCGTCAATGGCTCCCACCTGACTCTGGCCTTCCCATAATGCCAAATCCTTTCACACACAGCAGGGCTCACAATATTTTTCCTTGCCTTGCGTCTGAGCATATACCTGTGTGTCTTCCCTACACACAGATAGCTCCCAGAGCCTCTTTCCTCTGACTCACTGACACTCTAAGCATATCCAGCCACACTTTACCCCTAAAATCCAAGAGCTTAGAAGATGGGATTGGGAGAGTCAAGCAGCCTTGAACTCATTGCAGAGCTCCCTCTGGTTATTCCCCTATCAGGTTGTAGCTGCATCTAGCTGGGTTCAGCTACACACAGAACATCCCCCCTCCAGCCCTTCATGCTGGGGATCTGACAATACCTTAAACCTCATCTTGTCCCCTACCTTTTTCCTGACAGTCAACTTCAGGGTCAGCCCTGAGCTACCATTCAGCATAGCATCAGCCAAGCCCTCTTCATAGCTGTGGAGGATAGGGTGCTGATACCACCGGAATTAAAGATCTGGCTGTGTAACATCCCTATCTAGGTGCTCTTGCTCAAGCTTGTCTATGTTATTTGTCTGATCACCTGTCTTCCTCTTCCATTGCCCAGGAGCTCAGAGAGATTGGACCCTGGCTTACTTTTCATCTCTATGGTCTCAGCACCTAACAGAGCATCACACTATAGGGCTTAATGGATCTTTGTAAATGAGTAAATATGAAACTGGCCTTATGTTCCTCTCACTTCCCCCCTCCCCACCCCAAACATCACCCCAGCCAAACAGACTGAGAACTGAATTTTTCTGCTTCTCCCTCTCTGATTTCCTAAGAATTTCTTTTTCTAAAGACAAAGGGATGACTCTCACACCACAGCTCCTGCATGATCTTGAAGATCTCAGAGTGCCTCTGGCCTCCAAAAAAGCATGAGGGAGAAGAGTGGAGCCAGAGGTAGGAAACAAGTTGCAATAGACCGATCAGAGCCTTGGCATCCTGTCTCTCACTCACCACAGAAATCAGACCCTCCTCTGACCCACCTACCTCAGAAATGCAAACCCAGAACCCCACCCCCAGCTCTCAGCCACCTCTTCAATGTGTGCCTGAAAGAATCAGCCCTTGTGAATGCAGCCAGTTCAGCCCACAGGGAGCTGGCTAGGTACAATTGGAAGGTCTTGCTCCGGCTCTCTGGGGAGCTGGCTCCTCCCTCCGTGTGCCTTGGTTTATTTCTCCATAGTCTTTCTGATGCCAAACAAGGGGGTGAGGGGTGAGATTCATTGCACAAAACTGGGAAATATGCACATTGTTATCAGAATCCTGCACTTCACCTGAGCTCCAATCAAGCATTTCAACATCAGAATCTTAACCCAATCAGCTCTCAACAACGGCTGCAGGTGATGCTTTCTCCCTATACCAGGAAAAGCTGGCAGCCCTGAGACACTGATGCCAGGGAAAGCTTCCAGCCCCACCCCCACTCATGCTGGAGAGGGGACGGAGAAGGGTGACAAAGCAAGGGGCAGCCAGTCCCAGCAGCACATCCCCTTGCCGGCACTGCCTGAGGCCCATTCAGAGTTTACTGCATAGGAGCTGAAGGAGTCCAACCACTTGGATTCCTAAAGTGAGAAAGCCTTGCAGAGAAGGGACAGGGTCTGTCTGCAATTTGCTCTTAATGCTCCAATTTAAGCCTCTGGGTTTCGTCTGAGGCCCCCAAGACAGGAATTGGGCTGCCATTCCTTGTTTCACAGTGGCAACTACAATTTCTGGGGCTAAGTGGGAGTGAGCCTCTTTCCTTATTGGCAGCATAATTCTCTCTCTCTCTCTCTCTCTCTCTCTCTCTCTCTCT
>NW_016807278.1:2785300-2826990 GCF_001698545.2 Rhinopithecus bieti
CTCTCTCTCTCTCTCTCTCTCTCTCTATATATATATATATATATATATATATACATACACACACACACACACACCCCTTCAGTTGAATCCAAAGACAAGGGGAGAAATTACTCCCTCCGAAGTGCCAGCTCAGTCAAGACAAAAGGTGAAATGTATTAGCTGCTTAGCAGGCCCCTGATCTCCTTCAGTTCTTCCTGCACTGCAATTCCACCACATCCAATCATCCCCAAACCAGAAGGAGGATAGATCTCTGCCTGCCTTCCTCCACTGCCCCCACTTCACAGTTGGTATGGCCCCTATCCCCAGAGGCTTCCAATCTTCACACACATTTTCCCTGGGCTATTCTCCTATTGCTTTAAGTTCTGTGGGCTCTGAGCCTGGCTTTGGATCCACACAAACTCCTGTCTAACCAGGTCTCAAAGCCCTGTGGCTTGCCCTTGCCTTGCTGGAGATTTGATTGCAGCCCAGCAGGGCCCAGCACATTTCCAAGGGTATAGATGAGACATATTAGGCCCTCATGCCAGCGACACAGGCAGGCAGCAAAGGCGTATTGTCGTCGTCACCCCCACACTGAGGGAGGAGGCATCTCTGCTCAACACACACACACACATGCATGTGCACACACACACCACATGCCAAAATGCCAAGGAAGGAGTCAGGAGCAGAACCTGGCTTGGGACAGGATGGGGGCTGCCATGGGGACCAGATTCTAGGTGATTCAGCACTCTGCCCACTCTTGGCCCAGCCCATGGGCCACACTCATGACAGCTCCAGATGCCAAAGTGCTGACTTGGAGGCTGAAGCAGAATCTTTTCTAAAATCCAAAATTCTCCAGCCCTCCAGCAGGGCTCCTCGTTCAGGCCCTTACATCAGGGCTCAGGCCAAGCCCTAGGAGGAGTCTGCTCAGTCATTCCCCTGGACTCTGCCCCTTCCCCATCCTAGTTTCCCAATGCCTAGCACCCCCTCCCCCAATTCATCTAGGAAACAAACCTGAACAGCTAGAGGACCAGGGCAGCTGCATGGCTGGAGAGGAACATAAGAGAGAGGCCTACTCACCCCCAGCATTCTTCTTCCCCAAGCCACAAATAGGATCAAATACGCAGAAAAGGGTTATATTCCACAACTGAGATCCCCATGCAGGGAAGGAGGGTCCAGGGACCACTGAGGGAGGGCTGGGTATAGGCTGTGTGGCTCCATACAGCACCAGGAAGGGCAGTGAGGAAAGGTGACGGGTGTCAGGCCAGCTAACAGCCAAAGAGGGAGAAGGCGGGGTTCTTGAGAGGGACTGTGATGCGGGAGGACACCAAGAGGCAGCTGGGAAGGGGCTAGGACAGGGTGTGCACAGGGGAACTGGGGGAGGACAGGAACCGTGAGGGAGCGAATGGAGAGACAGGACACCAACTGGTAGGGGCATGAGATGGATAAGAGAATAGGGGAGGCAAAAAGGGGCTGATGTGTGCGGTAGGAAAAATAGGAGGCATGGGGTCATCCAAAGTGGGGTGTCGAGGTAAACAGAAGTACAAGGGCAGGCAGGGCTCACGGACGAGGCGGGGACAGAGAGGAAAGGGAAAGGGTTGAGGATGCGGGAAGGGGGAGGGGACACGGCCAACGAGATAGAAAGGGTGTTGGGGTGGGCAAGGGGCTGGTAGTTGGACGGGGATGGGGTGCGTATATGGACAGAATCGGACGGATTCGGGGCAGGTAACAGTGTGGAGAGGGGAAGAGATGGGAATGTGGACGGAGGGGGAGGGGGACAGGTCAGGGGATGGAGACAGAGAGAGGAGGGCGGGAACAAGGGGGTGTCGCTAGGTGGGTTTCCATGACTCTCTATCCCCATCTCTCCGGTGTTCGCGCTCGCCTACCTCCAAGAGCTCGGGCTCCGGCCCTGGGCGCTGTCCGAGCTGTCCGCTGCCGGCGCCGCCACTTCCCCCGCGTCCCCTGCAGCGCCTCTCGCCGCCAGCCGCCGCATTAGGGCAGAGACCAGCCCGTGCGCGTCCCCGGGCGGCCGGCGCGCCCCCGACAGCCTGCGTGCGCGCCCCCACGCCCCTCCCTTCGCGCGCCGAGCGGCCGCGGAGCGGGGACCAGGACAGAGGCGGAGGGAAGGATGCTCTGGACGCAGCCCCGCCTGGCGCGCTGGGGAGCGGGTGCGCAGAGCCAGGGCCGGGAAAAAAAAAATCTTCCTTTCTCTTTTCACCTGAGCCCTCTTTGCAGGCTTGCCTTGAGAGTGATAACAACTAGTCTCCCCCGTTTCCGTTCGCTGAGCACCTACTACGTGCACAACACACAGGAAGAGGTACACTGAAGCCCCCGCAGGATCGCGTGTCTGTCCCTCCACCATAGACTGTGACTTGAGGGAGCAGGAAGTTGCCAGACAGCTTGTGTTCTCAGGGCCTAGCACAGAGACTTGTTTGTGGTAAACTCTCCAGTAACGTTTGTTGATTGGCAAGTCGTTGGATCCTGATTCGGGGATGTGAGAGGTTGTGACTACTATTAACAGTGCAGGGCTTTCTTTTAAAAATGGGAGATTTCCTCTGTCCTAGGGGGACTCAGGCCTCAGTCTTGGCTGGAGAACTATCTGACATGATAGCAAGACGTTTCTCTGTGGACCTCAGTTTCCACAACTGAACCATGAAAAGTTGATTGGGTGGTCGCCCAAGGTCTCTTCTAGCTCTGACATGAAGACTGCATTATGTCCTGGCTAATGTGCACAGGACCTGAGCTCAGAATTATCACCTGAAATAGTGGAAAGATCCCAATTAGGGCATCATAGAATCTTAGTCTTGGAAGAGTACTTGGAAGCTTCTAGTTCAGCTCCTCATCCAAAACTACAGTCCCCTGCAACACCCTTCTGTGGCCCCATTCAAGGGCTAATTGGGTTCCTTTCTCTGTGCTCATAGCTCCTACCCTGGCACCACTTCCTTTATTCTGGATGAGAACACCAAAGTTCAAGGAACCTGCCCAAGTAATAATTCAAAGCCCAGATGCATCTGACAGTGCCTAGTTAAAACTACTTTGCTATTTTAAGATGGGCCCTAAGATTTTTAGATTTCACCAATACTAGAATCTTCTAATATGGTCAAGTTGAAGGATCACAGGATTTGCCAAGAAAGTCCTGGCTTACCAGCAGGGTGAACTTGGGCAGTTCACTTAACCTCTCTAAGTCTTCTTTTTCCCATCTGTAAAATGGGGTTAGAGTGAGCACAATGAGATAAAGCACTGAACCAAAATGTTCTTTACAAATGTTAATTATTGTTTAGCCTTCCCTCACCTTTCTTCATTATTTTTAAACAGCAAATACACGAAGGCCTAGAGAGATGGAAGATCACACAGTGGTTTGGTGGTTGAAACTGAATTGGGACTCAAGTTTCATGGCCTTAGTATAAAGAAATCAAGTCTGGGCCTGAAGGGAGCATGGAGACCCCCAGAGGTCCTGAGGGTGAAGGTGTTTCCTTGGGCACGGTGGTGTCCTAGAGCTGCAGGCAAGTCCTGATGGAGGGAGAGGCACCCCCTGCTGGTGATGGACTCTGGGGACTAAGAGGAGCCTAGGCACCTTGCAGGCTGTTCTGCTGCTGTGTCAGGAACAGACTCACTCAGGACCAAGGGCAGAAAGTGGTTGCTTTTTTTCTTTCCTGACATTTATCTGGACTTCCTGCTTCTTTTTCTTCCCTGGGTTTGCACCTCTAGTTCTGGCTGGAACCCTCAGCAGGCATGGACTTTCAACCCAGACCTGAAACCCCACTCACTGTGTCCTCTGTCATAGTGAATGGCAAGTCACAGGATTTTCACATTCCCTAGTGTCTCATTCCTCCCAACGAAATTCCATAAGCCCTGCCTCATCCTGGGCTCAGACCAAGAGAAAGCCCTAGGCATGAGTCTCAGGCACTTAAAGCCATCCTCTTCCACACTAGTCCCTAGGAAGTGTGGGGAAACTGGCAGATTCATGCATTACTGGTGGAGGTTTAACTTGGTATGGCCTTTTTGGGAGAACAATACAGCAGTACCATCAAGACTTTAACTATACACTTGACCCATCAATGCCACCTCGAAGAATTCAGCCTGCAGAATCACTGGCCCAATCCACAAAGATGTGTATGTACAAGGACATTCAGTGTGGCTCATCAAGAAGACAATGATTACATCCATTATAATAATCGATGCAATAACACAGTTTTAACAATGATAACACACACATTTGTTTTTTAAAAAGCAAGTGAATAATGACATGCAGGGAAGAAAGGTATTATCCTTTTCTGGGGTAAGAGGGAAAGCAAATTGGGAGACAGGGTGGGAAGAAGAGGAGAGAGTAAATGATGCCCTGGGCTAGTTTAGAAGGTGAGAGCAAAGGCCCTCAAGCATGCTAGGAGGGACCTAATTTTTGTTGAAGCCTTTCACATACTAGGCCTTTTGCATACATTGTGTCACTCAATCCTCAGAAACCCCAATGAGTTGGGGATCATTGTCCCCAGTTTACTGATGAGGAAATAGATGCCTGGTGAGGTTAATAAGAGTACAACATCACACAGATGGGGTGTGGTACAGTGTTAGCTTTGCCCCAAGAGAGATCTGACTTTCGCCCTTGGCTCTTGGGAGGTCATCTCTGAGTCCTTGGATTATCTCACCCAATAAGAGTGCCTTTATCTACCTGGGGGATTTGGGCCAAACCAGGTAGTCTATACTAACAATGATGGATGGTGGGGTCTTTGGGCATGTATCAGCTCAACCTCCGGAGGGGCTAGAAACTAAGGTCAACCACTTGGATGGTCAGCCATGACTACATGACTGAGCCCCAGTGAAATCCCTGGACACTAAGGATTGGAAGAACTTCCCTGATTAGCAATATTTTGCATGTAGTGTCACACATTGTTCCTCAGAGACTTTAGTGCTGTCCCCAGCTTCATCAAGAGAGAACAACTGCAGTCTCTGCACATGAAACTCTCCTGGACTCCGCTTGACCTGTCTCTTCTTTTGGCTAATTCTAATCTGTATCCTTTTATTGTAATAAGCCACCATTATGAGCCTATGAGTTCTCAGTGAGTTCTATGAGTCCTTCTAGTAAATTACTGACCTAAGAGGGGTCTTGGGAATGCTTGAGCTTGCAATTGGTCAGAAGTAAGGATGGTCTTGGGGACTGCTTCCTAACTCTTAGATGGTAAGTGGTGGAATTGGGAGTTGGACAAAGATCTTAGAGCCTCCAGGGTGTACCCTCTCCCACTGCACAACACTCCCTTATGCCGACCCATTGTATAACAAGTGGGTATAACAAAGGACAGAAACTCGGCCACTGATACAAAAGGGCTGGGCTCCCGGCTAAACCCCACCCTTAAGCCTGGAACTGTAGCCCTAAGTGGATATAGCTGACCCCATTTTTCCTCCCAAATGTTGCCTTTTTGGCCTGCCCCGCCCCTATCCCGTGCCCATAAAATACTTTAGCTGGCAGAGAAACACAAGTGGCTGAGTGGCAAGCATACAAGTGGCTGAGCGGTAAGCAGAGAAGCAACTGAACATCAGAGACTATGGATAGACATAGCTAACTTCAGACAGTGCAGCTTCAGAGAGGGGCCCAGATGGAGATGGCCAGGCTTCAGAGAAAGACCATCTTCCCATCCCCTTTCCAGCCTCCCTTTCCACTGAGAGCCAACCACCACTCAATAGTCTTCCGCACTCATCACCTTTCAAACAGTTCATGTGACCTGATTCTTCCTGGACACTGGACAAGAACCCTGGTGCTGAGAGGGCAGGGGCTGCCACTCTGAACCTACACTGAGCTGGTTGGCACTTGGCCATCTCTGGACAGCAGAGCTGAAAGAGCATTGGTTGTAACACACTTGGATGCAGCTGCAGGGCCCGCACAGAGCTCGCTACCACCAGAGAGGAGCGACCAGCCAGTTCTAGCATTCATTCGCTCTGGTTCCCGCACTCACTTGCACACTCCCTTCCACCAGGAGTGGCCATCACAGGAGTGAGCTGGAGAACCACTCCAGTTCTTGCCCACAAAGGGCATCAAGGGAACAATCCTGTGTCACCATCACGAGGAAGAACAAGAGCAGAGTGATAGTCACGCTGAGCTCCAGCAAAGCAGGTGGATGAGGATGCAGAAAAGCAAGCAGAGTAGCATGTTCAGAAGGAATGTAGAGGGGCAAATTTTAGAAAGTTCCAGGAATATAGCATCCCCCCTCCCCCATAATGCAGGAGGGCAGGAAGGTAGGTGCAGTGAAAGCCAATGGGAAAAGCCACTAGGAATTTCCCGTAGGTCCCCCGAGAAGCTACTAGACTCGATCTCTTCTCTCATCTCTCCCTCATCATCTTCTGGTCTCTTCCTTGGCCAAGAGGGAAGGTTGCATCCCAATTTGCGCACAGATTAAGGGAAGGAGGGAGGGAGCCAGGAGCGGGGCTCTGGTCCTTCTCCCATTTGGCCAGTGCACACATGCTGGTAATCCAAAGCAGTGGCAGATGTGGAGACCCCATGCGTTCTGCAGGTCCTCATCACCCCCAACACCTGTCATTCTTAAATGCCTAGAATTTTCTTCCCCCCATGCTGGGAAGAAAGGAAGCACTCAGCCCAGCTCCAAGCTGGAGAGCATCTTTCCATCTGTTCTCTTACTTCCCATTTTGAAATTAAAAAATAAAAATCTCCTTGGGAGTTGCCTCTTGCCCACCACTGCTCAGGGCCAGCCATAGAGCTGAGCTTATGCGGTCATGTGCCTATGTTAGAGCTTTTACCTTTCAGATGCAGAGACCTCCCCAAGGTACATAGAATTAGTCTTCCACTGTACGTGGGTGAGATCCCATTCCTAGCTGAGATGGGGCAGTGAATGGGGAAGTTAGAGAGGAGGAGAGAGAAGCTTTGGAACAGCCATTAACCAGCCTTGACTCTAGGCCTTGGTATCAGACCTGTCCCTGCTCCAAGAGTGAGGGAGGCAAAGGGTGGAACTGCCCCACCACCTGCTTTTTATACAGAGCATATTTCCACCTTTAAAGACTACCTTTGAATTTTACCTGCATAAATATATTAGAAAGAGTAGGATTTTTGGAGTCTTTCTCTACCATGATGAAAGGCCTTGTATTAGTCTGTTCTCTCATTGCTATAAAGAAATACCTGAGACTGGGCAATCTACAAAAAAAGAGGTTTAATTGGCTCATGGTTCTTCAGGTGGTACAGGAAGCATGCAGCATCAGCTTCTGGGGAGGCCTCAGGGAGCTTTTACTCATGGCAGAAGGGCAGGCATCTTCACATGGCCGGAGCAGGAGGAAGAGAGATAAAGGGGAGATGCCACATACTTTCAAACAACCAGATCTCACTATCATGATGACAGCACCAAGGAGGATGATGTTAAACCATGAGAAACCACTCTCATGATCTAATCACCTCCCACCAGGCCCCACCTCTAACACTGAAGATTGCAATTTGACATGAGATTCGGGTGGGAACAAAGATCCAAACCATATCAGGCCTATACCTGTTTATTAACAATAGTAGTAAAAGAAGCTATTTCTCGGCTGGGTGCGGGGGCTTACACCTGTAATCCCAACACTTTGGGAGGCCGAGGCAGGTAGATCATGAGGTCAAGAGATTGAGACCATCCTGGCTAACACGGTGAAACCCCGTCTCTACTAAAAGTACAAAAAACTAGCCAGGTGCGGTGGCGGGCGCCTGTAGTCCCAGCTACTCGGGAGGCTGAGGCAGGAGAATGGCGTGAACCCGGGAGGTGGAACTTGCAGTGAGCCGAGATTGCGCCACTGCACTCCAGCCTAGGCAACAGTGCAAGACTCCTTCTCAAAAAAAAAAAAGAAGGTATTTCTCTCTCGTTCCTCCAATGAGCCAACCAGCAAGAAAAGCCCAACTGCAAACTCTCTCTCTAAACATATGAAACCTTGGTTTTCTGGAGGGCTTTGTGGACTGATCTTCTAGGTGGGTTGCGTCATAATCCTGTGCCTAGACAGGGAAATATGGTCCCTCCCCAGCTGGAAATCCCGGAATTTAGAAAACCCTTATCAAAAGAGCTTTTCCTTTTGCAGTTGTCTTGCAGACATATTTGTGCTAATAGTCTTGAGAGTGATTGTGCCCTGCTAACCACAAAGGCATTCATTTCATCTTAATCAAATGGTTAAAACAAATTAAAAGCCTGATGTGGTGGTGCATGCCTACAGTCCCAGCTACCTGAGAGGGTGAGGTGGGAGGACTGCTTGACCCCAGGATTTGGAGGCTTCATTGTGCAATGATCATTCCTGTGAATAGCTGCTGCACTCCAGCCTGGGCAACATAGTGAGACATTCTGGTCCCTTCCACCCACCCCCCCAAAAAAAACACAAAACAAAATATATTAAAACAATCTCTTTTCCGGAAAGCCCTTACTCACTTTATCTTTGTGATGTACTCCTTTCTGAAGACTCAGCTTAAATATGTCTCGTGTGAAAACAACAAAACAAAACAAAACAAAACAAAACTCTTACTCTGCCAGACTCAGCCTCTCATCTGTGCAGCAGTGCACACAGTAAGGGCTTCCCTCATAGCATTTACTGCACTGCATTTCCAACTGGAAGTTTCCTAGAACAGGGACCATCTTCCTCTCAGTGTATCTACAGGGTCCTGCACTATACACTGCTCATAGCTGAAGCTATGAATGAGTGAATGTATGAATAAAAGTATGAATAAAAGCAGAGTTGCTATGAATATAGCCAGTGCTATCCAATGACAGTAGCCACTAGCCACATGTGACTACTTAAATATAAATTAACTAAAATTAAAAATTCAGCTCTTCAGTCAAGCTAACCATATTATAAGTGTACAAGAGCTGCATGTGCCTAGCGGCCACTGTATTGAATGACAAAGATGAAAGAACGTTGCTATCATTGCAGAAAGTTCTATTGAACAGCACTGGTCTACATTATGATGGGCACCAGCTGAAGTTATGCAGTGTGTGACCTGCATAACTGTTCAGAGTGGGCCTGTATGAATGAAATACCTCCCTATGTGCAGTGCTGTGCTAGCTGCTGATCAAACAATTACACAGACGTTTGTAGTCTAAGGCAGGCATGAGAACATCGGAAAACACATTGTCGAGAATGGTCTCTCGATGAGTAAATACAGGCCAAATGAAGTAAACAGACTATGGGTAGGTATCATCAAATATATAGAGAATGAACAGACTGAAGAAAGGAAATATAAAGAAGTCTGGCTGTCCTCATAGCCTAAAAACTAGTGTCTGTTTCCCTTCTTATATTTGAAATGGACATTACTTGGCTAGAATTATTTCCTGGAGAAATAAACATATTAGACAGAAATAACCATGCCGGCTATTGAAATATAGCCAAAGAAAATATTTGTCTTCACGTAGCGACCACAGAAGGTCTCCATCACGGCAATCACTGATTTTTCTGGGAAAGGTAAGATTTATGATGGTCTTTCTGTTGTTTTCAATAAACCATGGAAATGTCCTATCCATTGTAACATTTCAGCCTCTAAATTGTCTTTCTGACACTGCCTCTTGCACATAGCAAATGTCTGAAAATCCTTTGTCACACCAAGTGTCTCAGTTCTCAGTTTTCTTTTTTTAAGCTATCACCTACCAGAAGTACCTCAGCTTTCTATCAGGAAAATGTGGTCCCTGTACCTTGAGGGTCTTTTTTCACTTCCTGTAGGCTATTTTTTTTATTCTGCCAAAGAAACTGAAAGTTCCCCACCCAGCTGGGGAAAAGGAAAGGCGACTTCACCTTCACTTTGTAGCAAGTCAGGGGGACTGTGCTCCAGTCTCTAGACCCTAGACCCAAGACCCCAGACCCTTCTGTGTCTATCCTGTCCTGCCCCTGCCTCCACCCCCAACACAACTTCCGCTGGCTGGCAGGATCAGCAGGAGTAGGGCGTGGAGCCAGGAGGTCGCAGCTGAGAACCCAGCCTGTGGGCCTGGACACCCCCAATTAGTTTATCTTATTAATGCCAATTTATTAGCACAGAACCCCTGGGAAGTGGGCAAGAGGAGCTGTCTGTTTAAAATAAGCTTTTATATTTCAGGTCTGCAAACTGCACATCTGAGCTCATGGGGAAAGGCCAGGCCCAAGGTGGGTGGCCTTCCTGCCTCCCACCTCTTCTGGGTAGACCTGGGAGAGTGGATCTGACAGTGGCAGATGGGATGGTGTATGCTTCTGAATACAAGATTTGTCACAGTTTTACATGTAATTGTGCAGGTTTCCTTTTAAGAGTCCTCCAAGACTTTGTTAGCAACAAAGAATTTCTCTATTAAGCTTTATAAATAACATAGCCTTAATAATTAAATCTTGTTTCTTCTCAGGGCTCCAAATGGACTCACTCCTTCAGTTCTTAGGTGTTAGGAGCTGGAGTAAATGATAGTTTCCTTATATTTCCTTAGGGACTTTCTGACTTATAATAAGTCCTCATCATTCACCCCCTCATTGAAGCTGGGACTGAAATAAGTGGTGCCACATCCTCTCAGACACAAGAGAGCATTTTAAACAAATTGATGAACAGTGATTTAAGGAAAATATTAAAAGTACCTGAGACATTTTCATGGGCCATAAGTTCCCTCTGCTTCATACAAACCAAGTGCTATGACCAGGTGAATCCTGCCTGCAAAGATGTGGGAGTGAGAAAAAAGAAACCCCTTTTCTTGTTCACACTCAGCTTTAAAAAACTCCAAGAGCAAACAAAAGCTGCTCATCCATCCTTGCCCAGGAAGAACCTGTCCATGGATAAACATTTGACTATTGTGTGTGTTGGTGCATATTAGGGGGAGATCATCAGAATCAGTGGTGAGCTGGTAAATATTTGACAAGTGGTTCACTGGAAAGAAAAAAAAAACCCCAGAGGTGTAGCATTTTCTGATTTCTGTGGTATAAATTCCCCTACCATGGTCAATTTCAAGACGACAACATGATGTCACTCAATGTGATGAAGGAGAGACTATTATATCACATTTCTACCATACAGCTATTGTGAATGTAAATAATCTCAAGATCATAGAAAATAGTAAAACACAGTAAAATCATCAGAAAACGATGGGTTTTGAGTTATTTCTACTTTTTCATTTAATGTAATTATTTAATTGTAAGTTTATGTAATTTAATGTTTCCTGAGGGCTGTCTCTCACAGCTGGCTTGCAAAGTTCCTGAAAATTTAACAATCAGCTCCTATGAGCTGGCATAAGCTGGTTCCAGCACATTATTGCCCTGGAGCCACTCAGTCACATGTCTGTGTCCCTGTTGTTATTGCCACTTCCAGCTTGGAGTTTCTGTGTCAAAGCTCCCACAGCAACCTCATGATGCATGATGCGTGTTTTGAAAAAGTAGAAATCAGATGTCGTAGACACTGCTAGTGACCCAGCCGTATCCACTTTAGAGCCGGTGCTCCCATCCCCCAGCTGCTGTGAGTGCTGCAGCTAATGGGGAAGGGGTCACACCTGTGTCCCTCCCTGAAGCCCTGACCCCACTGCAGGACCTGCCTCTCCTGAAATGCATGGAGGTTGCAGTGGCCAATGATGACTTACAAGGGGCACAAGGCCCTTCCTCTTGCCTCAAGGAGGACTATTCTTTGGAGGATTTACACTCAGAGTATCTGTGAATCAGGCCAAGGTCTGATGTGCCTTTACCTGGGACACATCCTGTCTTGGCAACTTCCTTTATCCTGCTTTCCACATTCCCTTCCTCAGTAAATATGCACCAAATTGAACTCAACATGAGCAAAGACAGAACCAAGGCTGACAAACAGGCCTGTGTTCAGGAGCAGTAAGAGATGGAAATCTGCAGTCACACAAGGTTGGGCTGGGCTTTGGCACCAGTCAAATGGGTTTTAACATTGGTCTGGTTGGCATCAAACACGCTGCTACAGGGACTTTGGCTGGGATTGTTCTGGGGCCAACTTTTCTCTACTTCTATGCATTTCAACATGGGGTATCGGTGCTATACCAAGGGATCTAGAACATGAAATATCTTCATGGATCATCATTTTGGCTCAGATTTAATGAGAACATGAGTAGAATGGGAGAAGTTTAGTAATCTAGCTAGTAGGTAATTTTATGTTTTTTTATAATGAAATAATAATAGCTAAGGCAAGTAGTGATTACCTTATGCGTGTCTCTAAGAACTTGATAACAGATAAAACACATTGAATCATTATTACAATGTCATGAGAAAACCTAGGCTAATGACAGGTTAAATATGTTACCCAAGGTCTCCTAGCTAGCAAACTGAAGAGCTGGATTTGAACCTATGTGGTATGGTTCCAAGTCTGTACTTTTTTTTTTTTTTTTTTGAAATGGGGTCTTGCTCTGTTGCCCAGGCTGGAGTGCAGTGGTGCGATCTCGGTATGCTGCAACCTCTGCCTCTTGGGTTCAAGCAATTCTTCTGCCTCAGTCTCCTGAGTAGCTGGAATTACATGCATGTGCCACCACACCCAGCTAATTTTGGAACTTTTGGTAGAGACAGGGTTTCGTGTTGGCCAGGCTTGTCTCTAACTCCTGACCTCAAGTAATCCATCTGCCTCTGTCTCCCAAAGTGCTGGGATTCCAGGTGTGAGCCACCATGCCTGGCCTCAGAGTCTGTGCTTTTAACCAAAAACTACCAGGCACACCTCCGAGATATTGCAGGCTTGGCTCCAGACCACCACAATAAAGGGAATATTTCAATAAAGCAAGTCACACAAATTTATTGGTTTCCCACTGCTTATAAAAGTCACATTTATACTATAATATAGTCTTATTAAGTGTGCAATAGCACATCTTTAAAAACAATGTACATACCTTAATTTAAAAATACTTTATTGCTAAAAAATGCTAACAATCATCTGAGGCTTCAATGAGTCGTAATCTTTTTGCTGGTGGAGGGTCTTGCCTCATGTTGATGGGTGCTCACTGATCAGGGTGGTGGTTGCTGAAAGTTGGGATGATCATGGCAATTTCATAAAATAACAATGAAGTTTGCCTTATCAGTTGACTCTTCCTTTTACTAAAGTAGTGTGCGACGCTGTTTGATAGCATTTTACCCACAGTAGAACTTCTTTCAAAATTGGAGTCAGTCCTCTCAAAAGCTGCCACTGCTTTATCAACTAAGTTTATGTAATATCCTAAATCCTTTATTGTCATTTCAACAATGTTCACAGCATCTTCACCAGGAGTGGATTTCATCTCAAGAAACCACTTTTGCCAGGCGTGATGGCTCATGCCTGGAATCCCAGCACTTTGGGAGGTCGAGGTGGGCAGATCACTTGAGGTCAGGAGTTCGAGACCAGCCTGGTCAACATGGTGAAACCGTGTCTCTACTAAAAATACAAAAATTAGCCAGGTGTGGTGGCAGGTGCCTGTGGTACCTGCTACTCAGAAGGCTGAGGCAGGAGAATCACTTGAATCCGGGAGGCAAGAGGTTGCAGTGAGCTGAGATTGTGCCACTGCACTCCAGCCTGGGTGATGGAGCTAAAACTCTGTCACAAAACAAAACAAAACAAAACAAAACATTTTCTTTGCTCATTCATAAGAAGCAACTCCTCATTCATTTAAGTTTGATCATGAGATTGCAGCAATGCAGTCACATCTTTAGGCTCTATTTCTAACTGTGGTTCTCTTACTCTTTCTACCACATCTGCAACTACTTCCTCCATTGAAGTCTTCAACCCCTCAAAGTCATCCATGAGGGTTGGAACCAACTTCTTCCCTTTTCCCATGAATGAAGAGTGTTATTAATGGCATCTAGAATGGTGAATCCTTTCCAGAATATTTTCAATTTACTTTACCCAAAGCCATTAGAAGAATCATTATCTTTGGCAGCTATAGCCTTAGCAGACATATTTCTTAAATAGTAAGACTCAAAAGTCAAAATTACTCCTTGTTCCAGGAGGTACTGAATGGATGTTGAGCTAGCAGGCAAGAAAACAACATTCATCTCCTTGTACATCTCCATCAGAGGTCTTGGGTGACCACTTTTATTGTCAATAAGCAATAATATTCTGAAAGGAATTTTTTTCTCAGCTGTTGGTCTCAACAATGGGCTTAAAATAATCAGTAAACTCTAGCCTGGGCAACATAGTAAGACCTTGTCTCTACAAACAAACAAAAACAAACAAAATTTGCCAGGTGTTGTGGTGTGTGTCTAGTTCTAGCTACTCAGGAGGCTGATGTAGAAGGATCACTTGAACCCAGGAGGTCAAGGCTGAAGTGAACTGAGATCGTGCCACTGCACTCCAGCCTGGATAACAGAGTGAGACTCTCTCTCTTTCTCTCTACACACACACACACACACACACACACACACACACACACACACACACACATATATTCAGTAAACTATGCTGTAAGCAGATGTGCTGTCATCCAGACTTTGCTGTTCCATTGATAGAGCACAGGCAAAGTAGATTTTACATCATTATTCAGGGTCCTAGGATTTCCAAAATGGTAAATGAGTGTTGGGTTTAACTTCAAGTCACCAGCTGCCTTAGCTCATAATAAGAGAGTCAGTCTTTGAGGCTTTGAAGCCAAGCATTGACTTTTCCTCCATAGCTGTGAAAGTCCTCGATGGCATCTCCCTAGTATCTGGGAAATACAATAAAGTGAAGCACAATAAAATGAAATGTGGCTGTTCAGCTGACCCTTGCATAACATGGGTTTGAACTGTGTGAGTCCACTTATATGTGAATTTTCTCTCACCTCTGCCACCCCCCAAGACAACAAGGCCAACCCTTCCTCATCCCCCTCCTCAACCTACTCAACATGAAGATAACAAGAGAATAAAGGCCTTTACGATGATCCACTTCCACGTAATGAATAGTAAATAAGTATATTTTCTCTTCTTTAATATTTTCATTTTTGGGGGATGGGGTGGCGATGGAGTCTCGCTCTTGTCACCCAGGCTGGAGGGCAGTGGCGTGATCTCGGCTCACTGCAACCTCTGCCTCCTGGGTTCAAGAGATTCTCCTGCCTCAGCCTCTGCAGTAGCTGGGATTACAAGTGCCCACCACCAAATCTGGCTAATTTTTGTATTTTTAGTAGCGATGGGATTTCACCATGTTGACCAGGCTGGTCTTGAACTCCTGACATCAGGTGATCTACCCTCCTTAGCCTCCCAAAGTGCTGGGATTACCAGCATGAGCCACTGCGCCTGGCCAGATTTTCTTAATAACATTTCCTTTTCTCTAGCTCACTTTGTTGTAAGAATACTGTACATAATACACATAACATTATATATAATGTATATATAACATATTAACGCATAAAATGCATGTTAATTGCCTACTTACATTATTGGTAAGGCTTTCAGTCAACAATAGGCTATTAGTAATTGAGTTTTTAGAGTCAAAAGATACACAAATGTTTGACCGTGCAGGGATCCCTAACCCTGCATTGCTCAAGGACCAACTGCATATGTCTTAAGCAAATGTAGATACATTTTAAAGTAGAAAGCGAAGTTTGCATGACTGTTTGAGCTAAAACTTCAGATTTTTAGCTTTTTGCGAATTGCTTCTTTTCCTGGGGGTTGGTGGTGAAAAGGCTTTTTCATCCTTGTGGTCTCCATTGATTGTTCTGGGTGGGGAGCAACGTGGGGAAGAAATGGAAGAGGGAGCAAGGATGTCTTAGGAAGAAGAGATGAGGACAGATTCCAATCTCAGGAAATGGCACCTGCATATTCATGAGGTTATTTTTCCTGTCTTCCATCTCATTAGAGAAGGTGAGAGGGATCAGGCTGTGGCACCTGCGGGAGCCCACAGGGTAATGACGCCTATCTCACCACCTGGGCTGTGGTTGCTCTGGAAAAACGCTTCACCAATGATAACGCTGTGTCTGTGCCACGCAGGGATCAGCTGGGACAACCAAGGGAGGGGACCAGCAGGCAGGAAAGCCCTCAGAATTATGGGGATTGGGGTAAGGATCACAGTGAAAGTGAAATCACAACTAAGGTTGACTTCCCTTGGTGAAAAGAAGGGGTTTAGGTGAAAATGTGAAGGAAAGAGAGCCTTTTTCTATGTTATAGGCAATCAAAAATATGCTTATAAAGAAATAGGGGTGGGGAACTCACAAAGCATGAGCGAATGTACTCTCCTGTTCTACATTCTATTTTTTAAATTTGCTTGAAGGTTGTTATTTTAGTTTGCTGGTAATAAAATATTTTTCTAAGGAAAATGGAGACATAGGAAACATAGACAAAAATTTTGGCTTTCACTGAAAGCTAGTCAGGGCAGAGCCCTCTGTGCTCCCTCTGAAAATGTCCTTTCCTGAAGTTTGCATATCACAAAGCACTTACAGACAGTAGGTTATAATTAGTCTTCGTGAGCTATAGAGTCGGCAGGGCAGGTATTAGTTTATAGGGAGGAAACCGAAGCCTGGAGATGACAAGGGACTTGCTGGAGATCTCACCGTGATCAGGCAGCTCCTCCACTGAGTGGGGGGTTAAGGGTGAGTTATTTATATAGGAACTCATAAAATCATTGCTAATATACAATGTTCAAATCACGTTTTAGTTCCATAATTGGGCTTCTTGTTGGAAAGTGACCTGGAAGCCAGAAATAGACACGGAACTCTGTGACCAGGAGCAGATGGAACACTCACATAGCTGCGCTGTCTCCCCCTGGCCCCAGCCATGGGGATGAAGAGACTGACTGCCATGGCGCACTGATCTGAAGAGGGATTCAGCAGGTCATTGAGGCACTTGAGATGGGGGAGCGCCTGGAGGAGTAAGAATGACACGAAAACTCCTGGCATTCCGAGTCCATCTGGGGTCTGTTTTAGGGAGGAAAATGGGACTGCCCCATTTGGGAGTTTGGGAGGTCCCCAAGACCACCTGCAGGTTCTGTGATTTTTCTGAGGACCTGGAGAACTCAGAAAAACCATTACACACCTAAGGCCAGGCCAGGAGAGAACAGGTGTGAGCGTCCAGTTGTTCTTTCCCGGGAAAGATGTGTGGACAGTGCCTACTTCTCTCAGCAGTGATATGGGGCAACACACGGAGAGTGCTGCCAGCCAGGGGAGCTCACCCAAGCCTTGGGATCCAGGACTTTCTACTGGGAGTCAATCATGCAGGTGTGGCTGATCGCGCACATGGCTCATCTTAGTCTCCAGCCCTTCCAGAAACCAAACTGATACTGGGTGGTTTAACACCTTCTTCCTGCCCCCAACTCCATATACTGCATTGTTAGCATTCAAACTACCCGGCATGGCCATAGACCCGCAGGTAAACAAACACACCCTTATCAGGCAGGATATTCCGTGGGCTTAGGGGTTACCTTCCAGCATCTGGGCAAGGGTCAAACCTCTCTGTGGGGAAGGTCATTGTCTACTGCACAGGGACCCAATCAAGTCACTATGGTATCTAGGACTGGAGGGATTCCTAATCTCTCTTCTCTGTGGAACTTTGGTCTCTGGTGCCAGGCCCTGCTTGCAGAGGGAAACTTCCTTGAATCTGGTCCATGTTCAGTCTCAGGGGTCGAACTAGACCTTAGTAGGGAAAGACTTAGCTCTCTAGAGTGCAACTCAGATCCAGGCAGCCTTGATGCTGAGAAAGCCCAGCCTCATTCCTGAGGTCTACTCCCTGCTTTAATCAGGCAGGTAACTGGTTGTCTGTACTGTCCCCACTGACTGAGCTCTTGCCTTGGCAGCTTCTCAGACTGAGTCCTTGTTTGCCCTTGCCTGTCCCCTCCTCTGGGACCGAAGCCCTGTCCTGAGCTCCCTGTCTGGGGTTGCACCTTGCTGCCTACCTCTCAGCCTGGACTCTCCATGTCTTCATGCCTGGATTTCCCATTGCTGAGTTGCACATAGCTGCTGGGGAAATTGTTCCGTCCTGTCAGACCCCAACCTGACAGGGCACTGACTGCTGGATAGAGGCTCAGAGTCACTGCCCAGCACCAGCCGAGGGGTCCGCCCTGGCTTTGTGGGGTCAGTACAGTCCCAGTTGTTTCTTTGGCCCTTTGCCAAAGTTGGTGAGACCATATCCAAGGTTATGGCATGATGCTGTAGAAGATTCACCAGCCAAGTTTAGTCCAGTGCTCTGTAGCAATAGAAGATAAAGGTCTGTAGCCTGACGGATGCACACAGAAATGCTGAAGCTCTTACATGTGTGTCTCAGTGGTCATTCAGAGGCTCTTTCTGGAAGTTTTGCCTTATACCATGGCCATGAACTTCAAAGCTCTGGAATTCCTCCTGAACCAAAGGGAACTTAAAAAATACAGATACACAATTCCTTATCTGAAATCCTTGAGCCAGATGTGTTTTGCAATTCATAATTTTTCAGATTTTAGACAGATTATTTGGTTCAGATACTATACATTATGTCACAACTCTAGTGAGGTCTGAGGCATAACTTTGTAAATCAAACACATTAATATGTATGCAGTAAAATGTATGAATATTCACATGAAGTGAGATGAATAAAGCTATAATTCATTTCCTTAACTTATGTCAGTTCAGCTCAGGTTTTCCCACCAAATATTTTCAGGTTTAATTAGATGTTGCTACCACATAAGTTATCATTAAAAAAATCTGTTTACAAAACCTTTTGAGTAGGTTAAATATTTTCCATGCATTCTTTCCTTCATTGTTCTTCATAAGCATCCTGAGAACAGGAATTGCATCTCATTCATCTTTTTATTTATAGTGCCTGCCCTAACTCCTGGCATATACTAGACGCTTAATAAATGATGAATGAGTGTGTGGATTATTCTTTAGTTTATATTAGCTCCTCATAGGTAACAAAGGGGAGTAAGCCCTTCTTGGAATGACTCATCCAGGTCCTTGTTGGTCATCATGGCCAAGGTTGTACAAGGTCTCCAATTTCCCCTCAAATCTCCATGAAGGCACAATAATCTACAAGGTATTCGATTCCCCTCCTAATCCATTTTCCCTTTCTGAGAAGCTGGCAAGAGCCAAAAGCAGGACACCGACAGAGAGGTCATAGGGCAGTCACATGGGGAAGCAGCAGGGCTGCAGGGAAGAGTATGGGTTGGGAGCTGGAAGGTCAGGGCTCTGGGCACAGGCTGGTTATCCCCTGGGAGTACGGCTGGTGCTACATCTCAGCCTGTTTCTTCACCTTCTAGAAAAGAGATTCCCAAGCTTGCCAATCATCAGAATCACCCAGGCGCTTTAAATATATATAGAGTCTGATTCTGTAGGTCTAGGGTGGAGTCCAGAAATCTGAATGTTTAAAAAGCTCCTCAGCCAGGTGCTGTGACTCACACCTGTAATTCTAGCACTTTGGGAAGCCAAGGTAGGCGGATCACTTGAACCCAGGAGTTTGAGACCAGCCTGGGCAACATAGTAAGACCCCTACTTCTAAAAAAAACTTAAAAATTATCTAAATGTGGTGGCCAAGTAGCTGGGACCTGTAGTCCCAACAACTTGGGAGGCTGAGGCAGGGTGATTGCTCGAGCCCAGGAGTTCAAGGCTGCAGTGAGCCATGATCATGCCACTGCACTCCAGCCTGGGCGACACAGTGAGACTCTGTCTCAAAAAAAAAAAAAAAAAAAAAAAAAAAAGTGTATGGCAAATCCTAGAATAACCACTAAAACAATAGCTCAAAATACAGTGAAAATTATTAATAAATTAAAATATTTCCTTGGCTTGTGGCTCCTAAAAAAAAGAAAAGAAATTAAAATGCTACATCAGAAAGATGCACTTAGTGCAAAAGAAAGTAGTGAATGAGGAACAAGAAAGACACAAGACATAGAAAACAAAAAGTAAAATGGCAGATGTAGATCCAACCATATCAATAAATATGAACAGATTAAACAATTCAATCAAAAGGCAGGTTATCCAACTGGGAAAAGAAACATGATCTAACTATATACGCTGTTTACAGAAGACATGCTTATTTTTAACTTTTAAGTTCAAGGGTACATGTGCAGGTTTGTTATAAAGGTAAATTTGTATCATGGAGGTCTGTTGTGCAGATTATTTCATCATCCAGGTATTAAGCCTAGTACCTATTAGTTATTTTTCCTGATCCACTTCCTCCTCACACCCTCCACTCGCACATAGGCCCCAGTGTGTGTTATTCCCCTCTATGTATCCATGTGTTCTCATCATTTAGTTCTCACTTAAAAGTGAGAACATGTGGTGTTTGGTTTTCTGTTTCTGCCTTAGTTTGCTAAGGGCAATGACTTCCAGCTCCATCCATGTTCCTGCAAAGGACATGATCTCATTCTCTTTATGGCTGCATGGTATTCCATGCTGTATATGTGCAACGTTTTCTTTATCCTGTCTACCATTGATGGGCATTTATGTTGTTTCCTTGTCTTTGCTATTGTGAACAGTGCTGCAATGAACATTCACATGCATGTGACTTTATGGCAGAATGATTTATATATCTTTGGGTAAGAACCCAATAATGGGATTGCTGGGTCAAATGGTAGTTGTGTTTGAGGAATAGCCACACTGTTTTCCACAATGACTGAACTAATTTAAACTCCTACCAACAGTGTATAAGCCAGGGGTGTCCAATCTTTTGGCTTCCCTGGGCCACATTGGAAGAAGAATTGTCTTGGCCCACACATAAAGAACACTAAACACTAGTTGGGCACGATGGCTCACGCCTGTAATCCCAGCACTTTGGGAGGCTGAGGCGGGCAGATCACGGGGTCAGGAGATCGAGATCATCCTGGCTAATATGGTGAAACCCTGTCTCTACTAAAAATACAAAAAATTAGCCAGGCGTGGTGGCACGCGCTTGTAGTCCCAGCTACTCGGGAGGCTGAGGCAGGAGAATTGCTTGAACCCAGGAGGCGGAGGTTGCAGTGAGCCAAAATTGTGCACTGCACTCCAGCCTGGTGACAGAGTGAGTCAAAACAAAACAAACAAACAAACAAAGAAAAAACAACAAAAAACACTAACAGTAGCTCATGAGCTAAAAAAAAATTGCAAAACAAAAATCTCATGTTTTAAGAAAGCTTATAAATTTGCGTAGGGCCACATTCAAAGCCATCCTGGGCTGTATGTGGCTTGGGGGTCGCAGGCTGGACAAACTTGGTATAAGCATTGCTTTTTCTCTGCAACCTTGTCGGCAACTTTGTAATACATCCATTCTGACTGGTATGAGATGGTATCTCATTGTGGCTTCGACTTACATTTCTCTAATGATCAAGGATGTTGAGCTTTTTTTCATATGCTTGTTGGCCGCATGTATGTCTTCTTTTGAAAAGTGTCTGTTCATGTTTTACCCACTTTGTAATGGGGCAACAGAAAAGACATGAGACATAGAAAACAAAAAGTAAAATGGCAGATGTAAATCCAACCATATCAATACGTATGAATAGATTAAACAATTCAATCAAAAGACAGATTATCTGACTGGGAAAAAAACACATCATCTAACTCTATATGCTGTCTACAGTAGACTTGCTTTTTTTTTTTTTAAACTTTTATTTTAAGTTCAGGGTACATGTGCATGACCTAGAGAATCCCTTTACACAATGAGAGCATCTATAAGGAACTTATATATAGATGCTGGATATTAGACAAAGGTCAAATTTAAGTTCCTTGTAGATGCTGGATATTAGATCTTTGGTGCATAGTGTGCAAAAATGTTCTCCCATTCTGTAGATTGTCTGTTTAGTCTGTTGATAGTTTCTTTTGCTGCGCTGAAATACTTTAGTTTAATTAGATCCCATTTGTCAATTTTTGCTTTTGTTGCAATTGCTTTTGGCGTCTTCATCATGAAATCTTTTCCTGTTCCTAGAGACAGAGATTATCTGATATGCTTTTTATTTAAAGATACAAATAGAAAGTAGAAAAAATATATATTATGCAAACAGCAACCACAAGAAAGCTGGGGCAGCTATACTGACTGATACAAAACAAAACACACTTCAAAATAAAAAACGTTCCTAGAGACAAACAGGGGCATTTTATAATGACAAAAATTAAATTCATCAGAAAGATGTAACAATTATAAACATATATGCACCTAATATCACAGCACCAAAATACATGAAGCAAAACCTGACAGAAATTAAACAGACAATTCAACAGTAATAGTTGGAGACTTCAACATCCCACTTTCAAAAATAGACAGAACCGCTGGACAGAAGATCAACAAGGAAGTAGAAAACTGTAACAACACTATAAACCAACTGGACCCGACAGCCATCTATGAAACGCTCTATCTAACAACAGAATATACATCCTTCTCAAGTGCACACGGAAGATCTGGGATAGGCCATATGCTAGGCCATAAAACAAGCCTTAATTGCACTCTTGGGCATTTGTCTGAGAAATAAAAACTCACGTTCACACCAAAACCTGTACACAAGTGTTCATGGCAGCTTTATTTGTAATAGGTGAAAATTCAAAATAGCCCAGATGTCCTTCAACAGGTAGATGATTAAACAAACTATTTTATCATGATTATTATAAGTATTATTATTATTATTATTGAAATCTTGAAAAACGCTTGAAAATCTCACCACTCAGAGAAGACCGATGCTGTCATTCTGGTGAGCATCCCACTGTCATCTCACACGCATATACACACAAATGGATATGTGTACACCTCCAGCAGTTCTCTATCCTTTTCCGTTCCTGAAATGATTCTCAAATGTAACCATATCTCCCAAAGGGGCATATCACACTTTCCTGGGGTGAGTGATTGGGGAAGACGGTGGTTTATAAAATCTCCCCAGGTGATTCTGAATGATGACTCCATTCTTCAGAGAGGCACCCCACCTTCACCCCAGTACCTACAGAATCCCTGGGCACTTTACACAAATGGGAGCATACTACATACAGTATTTTGTAAACTGCTTTTCACATTCTACATCATCCTACCTACTGGCTGCATAGTATTACATTTTTGGTTTTGGCATACACAAGATTTAAAACTAATTCCATGTTGATGTTATTTAGCTCTTTCTGTCAAAAAATATAAAATGTGGTGGTGACCAATTTTGTATGTATAAAATCAGCACTTTATGTATTCCTTTTAGTGGAATTTCTGGATCAGTGGGTTTGAACATTAAAAAAATTTAAAATAAAATGCATATACTTTCTAGGAAGATTATATGGATTTATATTTTTATCAATTAACACTCATGCAACAAACAGTGCATCAGGTATTGTTTAGACTAGAGTATCCCCAACACCCTTTAGCCTTTATTTATTTTGAGACAGGGTCTTGCTCTGTCCCCCAGGCTGGAGTGCAGTGGTGTGAATACAGCCCACTGTAGCCTCGACTTCCTGGGCTCAAGGGATCCTCGTGCCTCAGCCTCTTAAGTAGCTGGGACCACAGATGTGCACCACCACACCCAGCTAATTTTTTGTTTTTTATTTGTAGAGACAAGATCTCACTATGTTGTCAGGCTAGTCTTAAACTCCTGGACGTAAGGAATCCACCTGCCTCGGCCTCCCAAAGTGCTAGGATTACAGGTGTGAGCCACCACGCCTGGCCCTCCTTAACTTTTAAAATTAAGTTTCAAAGGTCTTTGACAAAATACTGCACTTTGGCTTTTGATCTCAAGCAAAATGCTAACGTTACTTGTTTATTTATTAGGTTACCGGAACTGTCTAGAGCTTACTTTCTCCTGTTTCCTCCCAACTATGAAGGCCGTTTGCTTCTCTTTGCTGCCGCCTTGTGCTGGAACAGGAGAAGTTCATTATAAGAGAAACAGTAATTGACAACCCCTTACTTCCAGGGCACAGAGGGGCCTGCAGTCAGATCCTGACAGTCTGCCCTATATAGATCTGGGCCACAGAGAGAGACAGAGCTCTGTGCTTCAGTGCAAAAGGAACTTGGCACAGAGCCCAGAGGAGGCCTTGAAGTGATGAGACTGGGCATCAGAGACCTGGATTCTAGATCCTAGATCTGAATCTGCCCCTAATTTGCTATCGGGCAAATTTGTTCTTTCTTTGTCCTCTGTTTCTTCTCAGTGAACTGAGTGCTAGATTATTGTTTTGCAAACTGTAGGTGGTGACCCATTAATGAACTGTAAATTCTAGTCATTAAGTTGTGGCAAGTTTCTTTCTTTCTTTTAAGAAAGAAGCGAAAATAATGGAAGTGTCAAAATACGCTTCCGGAGCCTTTTCAACGCAGAGGTGTCCTGGGCTGTTGCGTTGTAAAATGCACTGCTTACTGATGGGCTTGGTCAGTACCGTTTGAAGGCCACGGGCTCGGGGGAGCTCCAGGGTCCTCCTAGCTGGAGCTTTTAGTTGTTAGTTGGACGATTCACTATTCGCGGTGAGAAGGCCCCACCAAGTGGAGGAAGGTTTGGTGCTGTGCTGCTGAGGTCTTCTCTTTCCCTCCTCTTCTTACCTGCTCTAAAGTGACAGGAAGCCCCAAGCTCTAATGCAGGTGACTGGTGAGAGTTTCCCACTGAGCCCCAAAGCAAAAACAACACACAACAAACTACAGTTCTTGAGTCGGAATTCTCAGGAGTGGCTGGCAGTGCAGGTGCAGGTGCCACTGACCCGGCAGAGGCACTAGGTGGCGCCACAGTACCAGGCTCATCACTACGCCGCAGGCACTGCAGAGGGCAGTGGGAACCCACGATTCTGAGATGGACAAGGGGCAGCTGGGCTTGAGGTCCTGGGTACTCTGACCTGGCCCTTCTTGGGTTCCAAAAGTCTGGAGTAGAAGGGGAAGATTGTTTCACCTGCTCAGGGGTCTCCGATCCTGGCGCGGAGCTGGTGGGCTCTGCGGTGGCTCTAGCTCCAGGGCAGCCGCAGATGGCAGAAGCTGCCATTAGGGGGCAGCAGAACACTTGTGTTGGGAGAGTGGGGCCAGGCTTCACCGGGAGGAACGCGGGTAAAGGAGTCAAAGGCCTCAGGGGCACAGAGCCTTCAGAACAGAGCAGCCTCGCTTGCTCTCTCTGAAGGCTCCAGGAGGAGGACAGAGTCCAACTTCCAAAACAGGGACCCTCCCAGTGGTGTCCTGGAGCTGGCTTGTACGGGCTCACCAGACCTGATGGTTAAATTTTCAAAAAATTTGCAAGCCATTTGTTTAAAGCCATTGTTTAAGACTTACAATTCTTTGAGTTCCGTATGTGTCCTGGATATTAACCCCGTCAGATGCGAAATGTGGGAATATTCTCTCCCATTCTGTAGGTTGTCACTTCACTCTGCTGATCATTTCCTTTGTGGTGCAGAAGCTTGTTAGTTTAATGGATTTCTATTTGCCTGTTTTTGCTTTTGTTGCCTGTGCTTTTTTGGTCTTATTCAAAAAATCCTCGCCCAGACCAATGTCATGAAGGGGTTCCCCTATTTTCTTCTAGTAGTTTCATAGTTTTGGGCCTTACATTGATTTTTAATCCATCTCTATTTGATTTTTGGATGTGGTGAGAGATAGGGAGTCTGGTTTCATTTTTCTGCATATGAATATCCAGTTTTCCCAGTACCCTTTGTTGGAGAGATTGGCCTTGGCCCAATGTGTGTTCTTGATGCCTTTGTTGAAAATCAGTTGGCTGTAAGAGCATAGATTTATTCTTGGTCTCTCTATTCTGTTCTGTTGTTTGGTGTGTCTGTTTTTCTGCCACAAAGTACCATGCTGTTTTGATTGCTATTGCTTTGTAGTGCATTTTACATTTGTAGTGTAGTCAGATAGTGTGATGTTTCCAGCCCTATTCTCTCTCTCTCTCTCTTTTTTTTTTTTTTTTTTTTAACAGGTGGGGTCTCACTCTGTTGCTCAGGTTGGAGCACGGTGGCACGATCATAACTCACTAAAAAACTCCTGGGCTCAGGTGATCCTCCTGCCTCAGTCTCCTGAGTAGCTGGGACTACAGGCATGTGCCACCACTCCTGTTTAATTTATTTTTTATTTTTTTTAGAGATGGGGGTCTTAATGTTGCCTAGGCTGACCTCAAATTCTTAGCCTCAAGTGATCCTCCCTAAATGCTGAGATTATAGTCACGAGTCACCACATTTAATAAATTATAGTAAGTCCATGTGATACAGTAACTATTAACACAGTGAAGAGAATGAGATGACTTTCATAAAATGGTAAGGATGAAATCCAAGATACGTTGTAACTTAAAAAAGTAGAGTCATTCCTAAAATTGAAACTACTTCTAAATATGTACAACTACTATGTATCCATAATAATTAAAATAAATTTAGGATTAAATAAAAAATTTTAAAAGCAAAAGTCAAAAGAAAACTAGTACTAGCTCACTAATCAAATATTTTAAAATAAAATTAAACCTATATAAGTACTGAAAGAAAATCTGGGAGCATATTTTTATAATCTAGTGTCCACAATCTAAGTATGGTTCAAACCGTGAAGTCATATAAGAAAAAACTGATAAGCTCAGATCACACATTTCTACTATGGTAGCAAAAACCACCATAAAAAAGTAAAAGCATGAATGACAGAGTGAGAAAATATTTGCAACATTATGAACAAAAGGTTACTTTAATAAATAAAAGCTCTTACCAATCAATAAGGAAAAGATCAACAAGCTGGGTGTTGTGGCACATACCTATAGTCCAAGCTACTAGGGAGGCCAAGATGGGAGGATTGCTTGAGGCCAAGTGTTTGAGGCCACAGTGTCCTATGATTACACTTGTGAATAGCCACTGCACTACAGTCTGAGCAACATAGCGAGACTCCATCTCTTAAAAAAAAAAAAAAACCAACAAGATATAGAACACTGTGTGTAGTATGTGGCCATTTGCATTAAAATATAAGCTTTTATATCCCTAGAAATATCTGGAAAGTTAACCCATGAGACAGGTACCAATTTAACATGAAAAGGGAACTGTGGGCCAAGAGTCAGGCTGGGAGGGAGCTTAGATTTTCAATCAATATTATTTTTACACTGTTTTAATTCTTTATGTTGTGCATGTATTAACTTCAAACTCTTCAAAAAATTCATTGACAGGGCAGCAAGTCTCTAGGCACTGACCAAGCCCCCACATTCCCATCTCTTCCTTCAGTGAATCACATATCTTTGGATCTGCCCTGCTGCTTCTGCACTTCTCTCCCTAATTAAATACTTTCTTTTCTTCAAGGCTCATTCAAGCTTCTGACTCCTTCTCTCAAGCCCATAGCGGTGGCCTCTCCCTGTTGTCAACATGTAGCTTGTGGAATTTTCCTTCCCTCCCTCCCTCTTTCCCTCCCTCCCTTGCTTCCTTCTTTCTCTTTCTTTCCCTTTCTTTCTTTCTTTCTTTCTTTCTTTCTTTCTTTCTTTCTTTCTTTCTTTCTTTCTTTCTTTCTTTCTTTCCTTCTTTCTTTCTCTTTCTTTCTTTCTTTCTCTTTCTTTCTTTCTTTCTCTTTCTTTCTTTCTTTCTTTCTTTCTTTCTTTCTTTCTTTCCTTCCTTCCTTCCTTCCTTCCTTCCTTCTTTTTCTTATTTTTTCTTTTCTTTCTTACTGCTTCTTGCCTTTTTTCCTTTTTCTTCCTTCCTTTCTTCTTTTCTGTTTTTGCTGCTCTGTGCCTTGGTTGCTTCTCTACATCTACCATTAGAATTGTGTTGTACTTCTTTATATCACCAAGAATGCCATCTGCCTTTGGTAAAGAGTCATTCCTGTCTTCCCTGACCTCCCAGAACACTCACGATCACACCACACAATGCATTCTGTAATTATATCCTGGCAAATTTCCCATCAGAGCACTAGGAGTCTCACCCCAGCTACACCGGGAGCTCCTAGAAGGTAGGGGCCTGGATTTTGCTCATCTCTGTGGTGGCTCAGTGCTAAGGGCAGAGTGGGAACCCCAGAGAGACATCTCGAGTTTCCAGGTGATGGAAGGACACTCAACAGAAAAACATCACTGCTGCCTTTACTAGTCACCCAGCTGATAATAGCACTTGGTTCTGGGTCTCTGGAGGTCTAGTTGCTTTCTATGCCACAAGACCATGGTCCTCTCCTGCTGTGGAAATAACACACAGGCAGAGGGGGCAGCCTGTAGCTGGCCATGTGCCCAGGAGTTCAGAACCCCACACCTTCTTCAATCATTGCAGCCCCAGTTCCTCGGCTCCATTTTCCAGCCCCTGGAAATTGTAAAATGTAGTCAGGTCTCTTCTCTCTCGCCGCACTTTCATCCCACCCCTACCTTAACCATGAATATGTGTATACTGAGGCTTAAATTTTCCTTTGTGAACTTTACAAGTTCAGGGGAACTTTCACCACATATTTATGAATAGTTATGTGTTGAACCCTGGCGGCACTCTGAGTATGAAGACAGACAAACAGTGTGCAGATGCTGCTTTTAAGGAGCTTACAGGCTTTTGGAGAAAACAGTCACATGAACAAAATCAATGCAATGTTGTTAGCAGTGATCAATTGGCAGCTGGTCACGGTGCTAGGATAAGAGAGGGTGGGGGAATTGCACTGGTTTTGTGGGTGGGGGGATGAGGGACTTTCTGGAGGAGATGGTTCTCCGGCTCAGGTTTAATAGTGAATGAGAGCCTGGGGCTCCCAGTCCAGCTCATACAACTGGTCTTTTTCAGCCTGGATAGTCTCTGCCTTTTCTCAGCTGAGGAGCTGTCCAAGGTGAGAGAAAGGAGACTGGTTTTATCAAAGGTGCAAAAGGATTGAGTTTAGATCCTGGTAAAAATAGATGTACAGAGTGTAATACCCTGAAGGGAGAGGTGGCAGTTCAGCATGCAGGTTTAGAGAGGACTGGAAGTGGAGTTCTGGGGTGACTAAATCCTGCCTCACCAAGAGTCCAGCTAGAAATCATTCTCCTCCCTTCCAGGGAGCACTCTCCTCTCCAGTTCAGGCTGGGCACAGGCTTCAACGGTCAGGTTAGCCCAAGCTCTGCCCTGCTGGTGCTCCCCAGAAAAGAGCGCACTGAACAGGTGCACCCTCATGCCCAAGCCTGACTGTTCTCCAGGGAGTCCTGCTCTTTCACTCCTTTGCCCGCCACTCCTCACCCCCAGCCGCATTCCCAAGTCTAGAGGATGATAGACCATCTGTTAGGATGCTAGACATACAGCCACATGGGGGGCACTGACCAGCCAGCCACGGAAGGAACTGACCCTATGTGTGTATGAGCCCTGAGCTACACTATTTGAAGTCTTTGCAATATTTACAGTTCCTGATGTGTGGGCTATGTGCTGGGGTGACTTTACCAGGGGCCCTTTTGAAGGTTACAGGCAGTCATATAAGACTTCCTCCCTGCACTCAGCTCTGGAGGAAATCTGGAAGCCAGTAGGGATGAGTGTAAAAAGTACTTTAGACCCTCTGACCGGGGATCCATCCTCCTGAGGCCTGGTCCTGCAGAGCCTGGGAGGGTCTTCTTGAGTGAAAGCTTCCGAAGGCTGGCTGATTCTCAGTGCTCAGAGCCCACAGTGGCAGCTGCCAGCTAACCTTCCTTGCAAATTTAGACACTCGGGCTGCTGCAGTGAAGGGCAGGCTTCCAGAACACTCCGAGAAGCCAAGAGGAGCATCTCTGAGCCTGCATCTGCCACCTCCCCATCCAGAACCCCTCCCCAGATAAAGGGCTTCTTGTGCAAAAAGCTCCCATCTGAAGCTCCAGGAATCCTATAAGCCGACTGCATTAGCTACATGTCATAAATATTTATGCTCCTACTGACGTGTGTCAGAGTGTATGTGAGTATGCAGGGGAAGGCCTGCTGATGGACACAGAGGAGGAAGCTTTCAAGTCAGCGAAAGAAGAACTTTCTAACCCTGAGCACTGTCTGGGTCTCCAAGATGTAGCCAGCTTCAACCTCTAGACTTAATCAAGCACGGACAAGGTGGCCATCATCACGGATACTGTAACAAAAGTTCTTAACAGGGTGTGAAGGAGAAATCTACAACCGCTTCAGCCCACCCCAATGCCCAGATTCTGTGACTCTGTGACTCGGTGGGATGTAAATGTCACCATGGATGACAGTTAACTAAACACAAAGGCCCAGGACTCAAGCTCTACATACAGCACCAAGCAGATGCCTTCATAGATGCATCTCATTCTGCCCTCCACAATGCCCAGGGGTTAATATCACCCATTTCCTCAATTCCCACAGGAGGAGAATGAAGCTTAGAATAGTGACCTGCCTTATCTGTAGTTCCACAGCCATAAGCAGCAGAACTGGGATTCAAATTCAAGTTCTTGGCTCTAAGACCAATTCTCTTTTCTTTATGAGGCAATTGCCTGTCCAATCAACCCCACATACCACAAACATTGGCAATGTCGCAAATGCTGTCTGCGGGGACATCTCACTCACCCTGGCCACCTGCTGCAGAGTGTTATGAAGATGCGTGAGAGGCACTGTGCCGTGTGTGCACAGTACGGGGGCCTGGAAGGAACCTCACCAGATCTGACAGCCTGATCGGGAGCACGGGGTTCGGAGAGTACCAAGGCTGGGACTCTGTGCTCATCTGCAGGGGTCAGCAGGTGACCCACAGCACAGTCCCCAAACATGGCCCAGGGAGGAGGCAAGACTCAATCCTCTGTGTGTCTCCGGAGTAGGATAGCCCAGAGGCAGCACTAAGGAGAAGCTCTGAGGTGCTTTAGAGCCCCATAATCTCCATCAATCCCTTCAAAACCTCCCACCCCAGTAAGCATAATTCAGTGGTGTGCCAGAGCTGGCTCACAAGAGCTGATGGTGTGCATCTGTTCTCAATGCAGCTTTCAGATTTCACATTGGTAGCATGAAATTGGCTATGGAGGGAGCCTCTACACTAAGGAAATTGGCACACAGCACAAATCATTCTCCCCGTCCCCCAGCAGGTTGCTCAATATTTACCAGCACACCACTGTATATGCGAACAAAGTGCTTGCTATGCAACAAAGCTTTAAGAAAAGATCCCTAGCCCTCTCCAAGGATCGTCCTTAAGTACCTTCTATAGAGAACTCTGAACCCACTGGTACATGTTACTTGCTCTCATAGAACCCTGCGCTTTTTGTTCAAAGTTATGTATATGTGTCTTCTTTTTTTTTTCTTTTTTTTTTTTTTTTGAGACGGAGTCTCGCTCTGTCACCCAGGCTGGAGCGCAGTGGCCGGATCTCAGCTCACTGCAAGCTCCGCCTCCCGGGTTTACGCCATTCTCCTGCCTCGGCCTCCCGAGTAGCTGGGACTATAGGCTCCCGCCACCACACCTGGCTAGTGTTTTGTATTTTTTAGTAGAGACGGGGTTTCACCATGTTAGCCAGGATGGTCTCGATCTCCTGACCTCATGATCCGCCTGTCTCGGCCTCCCAAAGTGCTGGGATTACAGGCTTGAGCCACCACTCCCAGCCTATGTGTCTTATTTTTAAAACAAAGTTTATGTTTACAAAAAATACATATTTAAATAACATCCATATAACTATTTTTATAATTCTTGAAATCTGTAGTCCTCCTCCTTGCTAGACTGCAGGCACCACACAGGCACCACTGTACCTATCTTGCTCACTGGCATAGCCCCAGCACTCAGCTATTGGGTGTCCAAGAAATACTTGTTGAATGAATGCATGAATGTCCAGCTCCTGTTCTACCACTGCCATCATCCATTGAGCATCATACTGTACAGTGAATGTTCATGTCTCTCATAAAGCGAATAGAGAAATCCTAACCCCCAATGTGAGTGTATTAGGAGATGGGGTCTTTGGCAGGTGATTGGGTCATGAGGGCACAGTCTTCATGGATAGGGTTAGTGCCCTTATGAAAGAGACCCTGGGAAGGTCCCTCACCCCTTCCACCAAGTGAGGTTACAGTAGGAAGATGGCCATCTGTGAACCAGGAAGCAGGCATCACCAGACGTCAAATCCAGCACCACCTTCATCCTGGACTTCCCAGCATGCAGAAGAGTGAGAAATATATTTCTGTGGTTGAGAAGCCACTAGGTCTATGGTAGCTTGTTATAGTAGCCTGAATGGAGTAAGGCAGTCCAGTACCACAAAACCAGAAGGCCTTGGTTTAGATTTTGACTTTATGCCTCTGTCTTTTGACCTTGAACAGTTAGCTGAACCGCTCAGAGCTTCTACATCCCCTGCTGTCTACCTGCTCTGCCTTTCCCATAGGCCTATCAGGAGTAGGTGAGAGCCTGTATGTGAGGCACCTCAATTAGTGTGCCGCACATAGTAGGTGCTTGACACGCAGGGACTAAACAGGAACCTACCTTACATCCTCTCCCACCTCTCCCCAGAGCTGAGCCTGACCTGGCCAGACCAGTCTCTTCCATTTACCCTGCCCTGACTGCGCCCTCTCCTTTGCACCTCTTCACTGATCCAACTTCCCACATTCTTCAGGATTCCACCTTTTCCTTAAAGCCTTCTCTAACAACTTCTGTCCTCACTGATCTCTTCCTTCTGCAAGGCTAAATAATATTTTTTAGATTACTGTACAAGTCCTTCCTGATGGTAGTAGGAGGGGCTTGATGTGTAGTCCATAAGCCTCAAAGGCAGAGACCAGTCTTCTGGTTCCTCCCTCCTCTTCTAGTCCCAAGCCCAGAGCCAGGCACAGAGCAGTCAGTTCATAACACCAGTGGACAGAAGCAAACAGAGGCACTGGGGTCTCCCAATGGCCCTTTGTATGGGACCCTTACTCTGCCAGGCATTGGGCCAGGGCAGAGCTATGAGCTCAGAGGCTGGAGGAGACAGACAATCAGTTGCAATTATAACACCAGGTGATAAGGCCATGATAAAGAATGCACTGGGTTCTTGGGAGCAAAAGGGAAGTTGATAACTAAGTCTGTACTGGGGAGTGGGGGTTAAGATATGGATGAGAGATAAAATATGAACAAAGGAAGAGAGAGGGGAAGAAAGGAAGGAGGGTATCCTCCATCCTAGCCTAGAAAAGTTAGATGGAAAGAAAAGAGCATTTTCAGCCTTTGGGCTCTTGCAGACTCAAAAGGAGAAAGTAGTCTTGTCCCTGATTGATGGGTTAGCAAAATCCACCTGCTGCAGCCACAGCCCAGGCTGAGGCAAGGCTGATAGGAGATTGCTTAGACCCTGGGCCAGTGCCCCTGTTGTCCTTCTCTCTTCACTAGAAGATGTCAGGAGAAGATGCCCACAGGACCTGACCATCTACCTTCCCAGAATTAGATGGGGTGGGCCCTAGCCAGAAGGCTATGTGTCAAGGAGCAGGCCTCAGGGGTGTTGCTCTCCTGAAGGGGCCCCCATCTCTTGAACTGACTGGCTAGAAGGCCCTTGAGAGCCTACAGAGTCCTAATAGATTAGATGCTGAAAAGCAGCAGCTCCCATTTTAATCTTGCCATTTCCAATGGGACCAAGAGTCAGGTTAGGGACCAGATCCTGCAGCAGGGTGGAGCTGGGGTTGCGGAGCAGAGTGTTGTCTCTGCACAGTGAGATACATATGGTATAATGGGAAGCTCTCAGGGTTTAGAGCCCAATGTCCTGGGTTCAAATCCTTGCTCTTCCATTTGCTGGCTGTGTGACCTTGGGAAAGTCGCTTTCCTCTCTAAGATCAGTGTCTTTATCCATAAAGGGCTGTATGATTACCCACCTCACCAAGGAGTTGTGGGGTTAAGTGAGATGCTGTCTATGAAGGTGCCTGGCATAATGAAAGGAGTGGTTGGCAGGGGACTCACCAAATGTTTGCTTACTCATTCCCAGCATGGATCACTGGTCACTGCTGGTGGCCTAGTTACCCATTCTTCAATCTCTACTGGCTTTCTAAAATGAGGTTGCTGGGGTCCAGCCCTGATGGTCTATCAGAGCAGAAGAGATGCCTGCAAGTCTGAAATGGCTGGATGCAACACTGCCACAAGGCAAGGGAGACTATTTGCCTCTGGCAGGCCCTGCTGGCTGGTAGCATCCAGAAAGCTTTGTGCATATGTTTGCCTAAGCTGCTTGGGCCTGCCAGCTGGCACCAGCAAGGCCACCCTGGGTCTGCTTAGGGGACCAGGGACTGCCTTTCCTGCACCCCAGCAGTTTCCTGGCCTGCAGTACCTGGATCTAGAAGAACAGACAGAGCCCTGAGAGAAAGGAGTGGTTGGCATGGCAGGGGTGAGGGAGTCAGGGGTCCTCAGAAGACCCAGAGGAGCTTGCCCTACCTCTGTACCCCAGAAGGTAAGCAGGGTCCCTAGCTCTGACAGCCAACAGCAGGACCTGGAAATCTCAGCCTTCTCTCACCCTTACCAAGGCTCCTTCTGGAATGTTTAGGATGTATATAGCTGGCACAGAATGCCTGCTTCTGCCGCCCCCAACCCAAGATTTGGGCACAACTCAGACCAGGAGATTCTCATTCCGAATACAGGAAATCTGTAAATCAGTTTTCTAGTGCAGTTACTCACCTTGGAAACAAGGAAAATGAAAACCAAAGAGGCCAAGTGGCTTGCTCAAGGGTGCAGAGCTGGCTGGTGGTAGAGCCGTGAAGGTCAGGGCCATGGCCTGCTGCTTGCTGCCCTGGGCCCATCAACTCTGAATGATGCCCAGCTGGCCTAAGAGCAGCCCTCACTCAGGCCATACACTCTGCAGGCCCGGAGCTGGGGCAGGTACAGTGATACTGTCCAACCAGAAGCGAGGCAGACTCAGGCGCTACTCTGTGCTGTCTAGAATGTGAGGGGACAGTGAGCAGGGAGGTTTATTTTGTTTATCTGTGTAGCTGAAACACCTAAACAATGTCTAAACACCAGGAGGCATTCAATGAACATTTGACAAACAAATGAATGAATGTGTGTCATCTAAGATCCCTGAAGGAAACAGATGGCACACTCAAATTAGGAGAATTTGAGGAAAGTTTAATAAAGGGACTATTTACGAGGTATAGGCAGGTGTGATGGTTAATTTTGTGTGTCAGTTTGACTGGATCATGGGATGCCCAGCGATCTAGTTAAGCATGATTTCTGGGTGTGTCTACGAGGTTGTTTCCAGGAGAAATTAGCATTTGAATTGGTGGACTGAGCGTAGCAGATGGTCTTCCCTCGTGTGGGTGGGCCCATCCAATCCACGGAGGGTCTGAGCGGAATACTAACATGGAGGAAGGCTGAAGTCATTTTTGCCTTACAGCTTGAGCTGGGACATTGATCTTCTACTGCCCTTGGCACTTCTGGTTCTCAGGTCTTCACACTTGGACTGGAATCTACACCATCAGGCCCTCCACTTCCCAGGCCTTCGCACTACTTCAGGCTTTCCTGGGTCTCCAGCTTATACACGGCAGACACTGGAGCTTCTTGGCCCCCATAATTGTGTGAGCCAATATTTGTATATATATTATCTATCATCGATTTATCTGTATCTATCTATCTATCTATCTATCTATATCTATCTGTCTGTCTATCTATCTAAGTCCATTTTCATACGGCTATGAAGAAATACCTGACACTGGGTAATTTATAAAGAAAAAGAGATTTAATGGACTTACAAGTACCACATGGCTGGAGAGGCCTCAAATCATGGTGGAAGGCAAAGGAGGAGAAAAGGCACATCTTACGTGGTGGCAGGCAAGAGAGTGTGTGCAAGGAACTGCCCTTTATAAACCATCAGATCTCATGACACTTATTAACTATAACAAGAAGAGCTTGAGAAAAACCCACTCCCATGATTCAATTACTTCCCACTGGGTGCTTCCCATGACATATGGGGATTATGGGAGCTACAATTCAAGATGAGATTAGGGTGGGGACACAGACAAACCATATCACTATCTATCTATCTATCTATCTATCTATCTATCTATCTATATATCATCTATCAATCTATCATCTATTTATCATCCATGTAATCTATTTATCTTTCTATCATCTATCTACCTAATATCTGTGTAATCTATCTGTCCATCTGTGTATCTATCATCTATCTACCTAATTATATGTCTATCTATATCATCTATCTAATAATGTATCATATCTATCTAATTATCTATCAATCTATCTATCTATCTGTCTGTCTATCTATCTGCCTCCTGTTGGTTCTGTTTCTCTGGAGAACCCTAACACAGCAGGGTATGGGGAAACCATTAGACATGGCATAATATGGCAGCACTAGGCAAATGGGGGCTGTGACCATCCCTAACCTAGAAGGATGAAAGAAGACGACATTAAGTCACTACCAGAGCCTGTAAGGAAACATTATTAGGGAGAGGGACCCCTTGAGAGGAGCTGTGACTTCAGTGGAGGAATTCAGCTGACCTGAGGCCGCCCTATGGAGAGGGGCCAGGAAATCAATGCCCCTTCTTCAGTCTTCTTTGCCTTCTCATCCTCTGCTGGGGCTGAACAAAGCTGGAAGTTTCTTGAGGCAGAGATCCCAGTAGAGGAAGGTGCAGGGACAACTAGAAGACATCTGCTGCTGAGGTCAAGTGCAGTGGCTCACACCTTCATCCCAGCACACTGGGGAGCCAAGGCGGGAGAATCGCTTCAGCCCAGGAGTTCAAGACTAGTCTGGGCAACATAGGAAAACCCTTAATTCTACAAAAATAAATAAATAAATTAGCCATACATGGCAGTGCACACTTGTGCTCTCAGCTACTCAGGAGGCTGAGGTAGGAGGATCCCTTGGGCCCCAGAGAGATGATCATTTGAATTGGTGGACTGAGTGTAGCAGGTGGTCCTCAGAGGTCAAGGCTGCAGTAAGCCTACATTGCACCACTGTACTCTAGCCTGGATGACAGAGTGAGACCCTGCCTTAGAAAATAATAAAAAAATAAAAATAAAAGCTGTCTGGTGTCAGATGAAAGGCTCCCCCTTCCTAGACAACAAAAGTCTAACTCCTCCTGGACACCTGAGGAATCTGTTTCATTCCTGAGTTGTTCTTGCTTCTCCATGGCCCAGTAAGAGATTCTGGGTTCTCCTGGTAACTGAGGAGCTGGGGCCCTCTCCGCGGTTTCCTCTTCCTGGCCTGGTTCAGGAAGGCTGCCCTGAGGGTTTCCAGAGCAGCCTTGGTACCTGCAAGCCTCTGCTCCTTCTTCCTTCTAGAACTCATCTATCTTGAAGTCAGGGTTTCTCAGCCTCATCACTATTGACGTCTTAGCCCGGGTGCCTCTTGGCTGTGGGGCCTGTCCTGTGCGTTGTAGAATGTTTAGCAGCATCCATAGCCTCTACCTACTAGATGCCAGTAGCAATGCCAGATGCCTCCCCTCTAAGTTGTGATAACCAAAATGCCTCCAAGGATTGCCAAAAGTCCCCTGGGAGGGAAAACTGGCCCCAGTTGAGAACCATTGCCTTAAACTGACTATTCCTAAGACAGACACCTGGGCCCAACCCTCCCTTTTATACTGAAAATAAAAACACCCTGTTTCCTTGCTTCCTGGGTGCTCATCAAAGCTTTCAATTTTAAATCTAGTCAGTTACACAATTAGCACACGCAAACACAGCCATTTGCAGGCATCAGCAGGCAGTAATTTTTAGAAAGGAGATACACAAGAATATATACATATACAATGGAAAGCTGTTTAAATACAGATAGGATGTATTTATCTGTTCCCCACCTTGTTCCAAAATGGATTTAAGGCAGCGTCAAGTACATTAAAACAAGTAAGAAGAAATGGGACAAAGGGAAAATAACAGCAGGAATTGTAGATGGAGGTTTCCACACCAAATGTATGAAGTGAAGTATTACGTGCCTGCTAAAGATGGGCTGTAAATTTAGCTCTAGGCTCCTTAGCATCCAATTCAAAAAGGGAAGCAGGACCAGTGGTAGTATTGGTGGGGAGCTTTTCATTATCAAGACCCTCAGGGCTCAGCTGCCCTGACATCCGCCTTCCCATAGTGACTTGTCTCTGGGCTCGTGGCACCTGCTCTGGCGAATGTGTAGCTGGGATTAGGAGACTCCCTGTGGTTCAGCAGGTTGGGTTCAACCTTGAACTTCTCTTGAGAGGGGCCTGGCTGAAACACCCAGACTATGCCCAGAATTCTTTTAGGAGACAGAGATATGTGTAGCTAGTAGTATCTTCCTGGTGACTTCCAGCAGTGGAATGGGACACTGCACTTGATTTCTTTTTTCACCTTCCTTCTAGGTATTATCACATCTCTTTAGCATATAATTTGTCTCACTTTGGGACTGAGGACAATGATATCTAATTTACAGGTAAAAACAGTAAGTAATGTTTATTGAGCATTTATTATGGCGGAGGTCCTCTGTTAAGTGCCATATGCACATTTTCTCATTTAATCTTCACAATAACCCAGCCAGGCAGGTATAGATTAGAAAATCGAGGTTTACAGACTAGAAAACTGAGGTTTAAGGCCAAGCGTGGTGGCTCATGCCTGTAATCCCAGCACTTTGGGAGGCCAAGGCGGGTGGATCACCTGAGGTCAGGAGTTTGAGACGAGCCTGGCCAACATGGTGAAACCCTGTCTCTGCTAAAAATACAAAAAACTAGCCAGGCATGGTGGTGCACACCTGTAATCCCAGCTACTCAGGAGGCTGAGGCAGGAGAATCACTTGAACCCGGGAGGCAGAGGTTGCAGTGAGCCGAGGTTGTGCCACTGCACTCCAGCCTGGGTGACAGAGCCAGACTCCATCTCAAATAGGAAAGGAAGGAAGGAAGGAAGGAAGGAAGGAAGGAAGGAAGGAAGGAAAGAAAGAAAGAAAGAAAGAAAGAAAGAAAGAAAGAAAGAAAGAAAGAGAAAGAAAGGAGGGAGGGAGGGAGGGAGGGAAGGAAGGAAAGAAAGAAAGAAAAAGAAAGAAAGAAAGAAAGAAAGAAAGAAAGAAAGAAAGAAAGAAAGAAAGAAAGAAAGAAAGAAAGAAAGAAAGAAAACTGAGGTTTACAGGATGTTAAGCCACTATTCCAAGCTACTATCCAAAGGTCCCCTAGCTAATAAGTAATGGAGCAGGGATTAACATCCAGCCTTACTTTACTCCAGAGCCTGAGGGCAAATTGCTTGGCTCTCCTGCCTCTGGTGGGAAAGCTGGAGGTCAGAGAAAAAAAGGAGTCACCCCCTGAACTGAGAGGCCAAGATGAACAAAACCCCAGTATGGAGTCCCACGCAGTATTTCCTCCATCCCAGGGCATCCCTGCCTCTGTGCTCAGGTGGAAGAGACAGCTTGTATTATGAGATAAGGATTGATCTTATCTTTATTTAAAAATCAGATATTTTGTTCATTATGGATTTTTTGCACTGGTTTTGATTTTTTAAAATATCATATTAAGATATTATTTATCTTGATTACCGAGTTTTGTGGCACCCCCTTACATTTTGTGTGCCTGAGGCAAGTGCCTCACTCCCCTACTCCCGGCTCGTTGAGGAGGGATAAAGCCAGATGACCACAGGAGCTCCCAGAGAGCCTGGGGCTGCCCATCACCCACGACTGGCTCCTGCCATTCCTCGCACTCCCCAAGTGAGCTGGAGATCATCGCTGAGCCACAATTTCCTTATTATGCGAGAGGAAATTGTCACCTCTCTTCTTCCTGGCAATCAGGGCTGATATGAGGACCCAGAGAGAGGAGACTGAAAAAGCCTACTCTATGGGGCTGTTTCTTCTTCCTTTTCTCCTTCTTTTTCTTTTTTCTTTTTTTACGACCGAGTCTCACCTCATCACCCAGGCTGGAATGCAGTGGAGCCATCTCGGCTCACTGCAATCTCTGCTTCCCAGGCTCAAGTGATTCTCCTGCCTCAGCCTACTTTGGGATTACAGGTGTGCACCACCACACCCAGCTAGTTTTTGTACTTTTAGTAGAGATGGGATTTCGCCATGTTGGCCAGGCTGGTCTTGAACTCCTGACCTCAAGTGATCCACCCACCTCAGCCTCCCAAAGTGCTGGGATGACAGGCGTGAGCCACCATGCCTGGCCTGTTTCTTCTAGTAATCAAACCAAACACTCCCAGACTTAGTTTCTACTCTGCCACACCAGCAAGAATTATCATCCTATTTTACAGGTAGGAAAACTGAGATTCAGGGTCAAGGTGCCTCACCTGAGGTCACACAACCAGTATAGGATGTCCTGATCATGCTCGTGCAGCCTCCTCTCTCCAGGAGTCTGAAAGCTGCCTCCTTGCATTGCCTCAGCAGCCTGCGAAATCCAATCCAATGCAGTTTGTAGGGAAAGCAAATGGACTCTGTAGAGAAAACATAAGATGTTGTCTGAGTTAATAAGATAATAATTTAATATGCTTCTCACCCCCTCCCCCAGCCTCTGTCTTAAACAAGCTAGCAAGCCTTCACAGTTTGCCTTTAAGTAATTTAGGAAAGGCATTGGAAATTCCCACCTACCCTACTCCCCAACCAGCAATGTTTCTTGTCACCGACTAACAGCATTTAAAATATTTACAGCCCTTTCTTTGCCCTGGGGGTGTATCAGAATAAATCATCGTTACCACCAATAAATCAAAAATTAATCTCCAGAAAGCTCGATGCCTGTCCTATCCTTCAAATAACAAGTAGCAGAATCTATCCAAGTGACTTGGCATCAACCGAGGCTGTTTCCCCAGCACCCTCAGGGAGAAGAAGGTGAATTACTTACAGCCAAAGAGCAAGGGCTCCACACTGCCCCTTAGTGGAACTGCTCCAGCCCTGGGATTGGACCCCTGCTCCCACAGCCCTCACCCACATCTACCCCAGGCTCAGCAGCCCCAATAAATTATCCCAGACTTCACAGTCCCCTTTCATCCTGAGAATGTCTCTTTTCTCCTGGAAAGGTAACTCCTCCTTTGACATTTTTTTCTTCCCATTTTCTTTACCTCCATTTAGACATCTCTCCTCTAATCTTTCTCCCTCTTGTCCAGCTCTTTCCTCAAACTCTATTGATCTTTTTCTCTTGTTTTCTTCTCCACTTCCTTCAAATCTTCCTCTCTCCACCTTTTTCCGCCTTTTTCTTGTGCCTTGGTCCAAGTACCTTGCTAGACAATTTGCACATCTCAGTTAATCCTCAAACAGTCCCACAATATTATCCCCATTTTGCAGACAAGAAACTAAGGCTCAGAGAAGTTAAGTCGCTGATAGGTTACATAAGCTTGTAGGTGGTACACTCTAGAGCCCACATGCTTATTGACCAAAATACTTCCACAGGTACTCCGGAAAGACAGGTTAAGGAGTTTAGAAGTTATGTTTAGTGCAATTTAGAGTCACTGAAACTTTTTTTTTTTTTGAGATGGAGTCTCGCTCTGTCACTCAGGCTGGAGTGCAGTGGCGTGATCTCGGCTCACTGCAAGCTCTGCCTCCTGGGTTCACGCCTCTCCTGCCTCAGCCTCCCGAGAAGCTGGGACTACAGGAGCCTGCCACCACGCCCGGCTAAGTTTTTGTATTTTTCATAGAGACGGAGTTTCACCGTGTTAGCCAGGATGGTCTCGATCTCCTGACCTCGTGATCCGCCCGCCTCAGCCTCCCAAAGTGCTAGGATTACAGGCGTGAGCCACCGTGCCCGGCCAAAACTTTTTAATCAAGAAAGTGACATTATAAAAATATAAAACCTGTGCTTTAGAAATACTTATCTATGAGAAAACAGGCAGAAAATGTCCTCATTTGTTAATTCTGCATGGTACGTATACAGATGTTAATGTATTATTTATTCCCAATGTCCTTTTCCATGTAGAAGAAATATTTCAGGCCAGGTGTGGTGCCTCATGCCTATAGCCCCAGCACTCTGAGAGGCAAAGTTGGGAAGATAGCTTGAGACCAGGAATGTGAGACCAGCCTGGGCAACATAGTAAGACTCCACCTCAACACAAAAAGCATTTTTTTTAATTACCGGGGTGTGGTGGCATGTGCCTGTAGTCCCAGTTACTTGGGAGGCAGAGGCATGAGGATTGCTTGAGCCCAGGAGGTTGAGGCTGCAGTGACCATGATTGTGCCACTGCCTTATAGCCTGGGTGGCAGAGCAAGACCTTGTCTCTTAAAAAAAAAAAAAGAAAAAGAAAGAAAAAAAAGAAGAAGAAGAAAAAGAAAGAGAGAGAAAGAAAGAGAAAGAAAGAAAGAAAGAAAGAAAGAAGAAAGAAAGAAAAGAAAGAAAGAAAGAAAG
>NW_016807278.1:2827272-2888950 GCF_001698545.2 Rhinopithecus bieti
AGAAAGAAAGGAAAGAAAGAAAGAAAGAAAGAAAGAAAGAAAGAAAGAAAGAAAGAAAGAAAGAAAGATATTTCATAGTTTTAAAGTCAGAGAAACATAGGAACATACATTCTTGGGAATGTGTGAAAAATGGAGAGACTTGAGGGTCTGAAAATGATTTCAGGGACTGTTATAGAAATTAACACAAGAGATGTTGTGCCTTGTATACACACCATGGCAGTGGGGATGAAGGAACTAGATGCTTTCAAAAGATCTTAAAGAAATATAAAGAACAGAATTGGTAATCAGTGGAGGAGAGGGATGAGGATTGAGGATAACACCTGGGTTTCTTTGGGTTGGATAAAATGGTGGCGAGCTAGGCTTACGGGAAGGAAAGAGGGAGGTGCTGGAATTCCATTGTGTTGCCGCCTAGGCAGTTCTCCATCTGGACTTGGAGCTAAGCTGAAGGGTAGACATGGGGAGACGCTGGCGTGATGAGACCCCTTCAGAAGGCAGTGTGAGAAGAGAAGAGATCTCAGATAGATTCTTGAGGAACCAAGAATATGACAGAGAAAAAGCAGCCTGTGGCCAGAGGGGCAGAAGGACAATTAGGAATTTGTGTTCTCACAGAAGCCAAGGGAGTAGTAAATTTTAGAAGGAAGTGGGAGGGACAGCAAGTGTGTGCCCCATCTGTAAAGCCCTACCCATGTTCCCCTTTCCAACACCTAGCTCTCCTTTCTGCATCTTCTGGTCCCCCCATCTCTCTCTGTTAACTTCGTGTGTATTTTCAGCCTCCCTAAACGATGTGAAGGAAAATACAAGAGGAAGCTAAAACAAAATCTTCCTCCCTGCCACCCACCAACAGAAACAAGGCGTGTCATGAGGTGGAGTGATGTTTTGGGCCTGGGGGCTGGAGAGTAAGAATCCAGGAGAGGCAGGGACTGGGAGCTCTGCACTGTTGTGTCCCTACTCTGTTTTTACAGTACTAGGTCCTCAATACTTGTGTAACTGAATTGCTTTCTTTCCTTTTCCTCTGTTTTTTTTTTTTTCTACCCTTAAATCTACTACTTGAATAGATATCTATATGCCTCCAGTAATGAGATTCTTTCTTAACTCTGTAACTTTCTTAACTCTGTAAATTTAGAGAACTTAAATTTGTCATGACTGTAAACAATACTGCTCATTGTAGCAAATTTGGAAAATGCAGAAAAGTGGAATGAAAATAAAATCCACCCATAATTTCACCACCCACAAGCAACCATCATTACTAACATTTTAGTGTATTTCACTCAATTTTTAAATATATACATATACACATTTATTTTTATAAAGTTTTCACAAATGCACCGTAATCAGAATGTATTAGGTAGGGTAGGTTATGCAGAAACAACAAAAATGACTTAAAACTTTCCATGCTTAACACATTAGAAGTTTCATTGTTCATGTAACAATATTGGCCAGTTGTTCAGGTTTGCAGCGAAGCTCTGCTCCACGAAGTCATTCGGGAATCTGAACTGTTCCCGTTTTATGGCTCCACCGTATCCTTAGGGCCTTGTTTTTGTCTCTATCCAGTTCTCAAATGTGAAAGAGAGCAAGAAGGAGGCACACTTACTCTCTTAAAAAGCCCTGACTCAGAAGTGACACATACCGCTTTTGTTGTCAACCCATTGTTGATAACGTAGTCGACTACTGCAATAGTCCAGTAGTCCAGTGATCTCTAGGAGATTGGATTTTGGTGGATAGATAGGCACTTCTGCAATACAAAGGCAGTGCTATTCTTAACATCCTGTGCTACTTCCCACCAGTTCCCTAAGCCCCACCCATCGGAACTGTTTTCTGTAGATGCCTTGCTCTCTCACACTTGATTTCTTTTACACTTGCATTCACGCACCTTTGAAGGTGCTGTTCCTAGTGCTTGAAGCTCCTGTAATGCCCTAATGCCCTTAAACTGACTTGGGTGCTACTCCTCTGCACCCTAGTATATCATACTATGGTGAAAGATGGCTCACCAACTAGGACATGAGCTTCCTGAGAGCAAGATCTTTGTCTCTCATCATCAGAAACATAATCTGGTGAATATTTTCTGTCATTGGGTTTTGCACAGTAGGTACTCAATATGTGTTTCTAAGCAAGAAGGAGGAGGTGACAGAGAATAAGAGAGTAGTTGACACTGACCAGCACTGTAGGGAAGTCAGGAAAGTTGAGACCTGAAGTCTACTTGATGGAGTAGGTAGGAACAGAGTGGTGGGCTTGTGAAGCCAAAGGGCTGGGAGGAAGCAGCCTCACTCACAGTGGAAGCAGGGAAAGATCACCCTCATCAAGTGCATCTCCATAGGTAACTCCTCATCAATTTTTTTTTTTTTTTTTTTTTTTTTTTTTTCAGATTTGCGATCTTGCTATGTTTCCCAGGAAGATCTTGAATTTCTCACGTCAGGTGATCCTCCTGCCTTGGCCTATCAAACAACACACAGCCTTCATCAATCATTTTTAAGGTAATGTGTTGATGGGATGATTATGTAGACAGCAACAAAGGGATATGAGAACAAACCAAGAGAAAGCAAGACTCTGAAACATTAAGAGAAAGTAGTCAGAGGGCTTCTCCAGTCCCCACCACCCAACTGCACAGGCCCCACCTCTGTCCAGGCTTGCTCTCAGCCCTGCCCTTACAAACCAAGGGTGGTAATATTTGTGTACACTTGCTTCCCTAGGTGTTAGAACCTGGCTTTACTTCTGAGTCTAAAAAGATTCTGCTAGTGTTGCAGTGGAGTGGTGGGAGTGGGTTTGAGATGGAATGAGGTTTTAGAAGATGTCCAGACAGTAAAAGGTGACTTTTCCTTTGAGCTGTTTGGCTGTGAAAGGAGGAAAGAGGACATGCCAGTAGCTAGAAAGGGATATGAGTTCAATAAAGGGCTTCTGGAGGTGATGGTTATCTTGTTTTTGTTTGGCTTAGTTTTGTTAGTTAATGGACAAGACTTGAATGTGTTTATATGCTCAAGGGAAGGAACCAACAAAAATTAAAATTTAGAGAGATAAATTAGACTTCATAAAAATTAAATTGTGCCCTGTATTAATCTCTTCTAATGCTGCTATAAAGAAATATCTGGCAGGGCGTGGTGGCTCACACCTGTAATCCCAGCACTTTGGGAAGCTGAGGCAGGTGGATCACCTGAGGTCAGGAGTTTGAGACCAGCCTGGCCAGCATGATGAAACCCTGTCTCTACTAAAACTACAAAAATTGGCTGGGTATGGGGGCCCATGCCTGTAATCCCAGCTACGCAGGAGGATGAGGCAGGAGAATTGCTTGAACCTGTGAGGCAAAGGTTGCAGTGAGCTGAGATCATGCCACTGCACTCCAGCCTAGGTGGAAGAGTGAGACTCTGTCTCAAAAAAAAAAAAAAGAAAAGAAAAGAAAAGAAAAGAAAAAAATACCTAAATACCTGAAACTGGGTAATTTACAAAGAAAAGAGCTTTAATTGGCTTGCAGTTCTGCAGGCTGTATAAGAAGCATGGCTGCGGAAGCCTCAGGAAACTTACAATCATGGTGGAAGGTGAAGGGGAAGCAGGAACGTCTTCACATGGCTAGAGCAGGAGGAAGAGAGAAAGGGGGAGGTGCTACACACTTTTAAACAACCACATCTCAAGAGAACTCACTCACTATCACAAGAAGAGCAAGGAGGAAATCTGCCCCCATGATGCAATCACCTCCCACCAGGCCCCTCCTCCAACACTGGGATTACAATTTGACATGAAATTTGGGCAGGGACACAGATCCAAACCATATCATGCTCTTTGAAAGATACTGTTAAGAAAATGAAAACAAATATAAATGAAGACATATGTATATAATACAAATACTGAAAATATTTACATATTTTCATATAAATATATTGTCATATTTATGCATACTCTCAAATACGTAAGTATTGCAAAACACTAATGCAACTCAATAATAGGAGAACAAAAAAATGGTCAAAATATTTGAATAAAGAGGATACAAATGATCAAAAGCACATGAAAAGATGCACAACATCTTTAGTTATTAGGGAAATGAAAATTAAAACTGCAAGAGATACTGCTACAGATCCACTAAGATGGCAAAAGTTTAAAAGACTGATAATGATAATGCCAAGTATTGGTGAGGATGTGAAGCACTGGAACTCTCAATATTGCTGGCATATTGTAAAATGGTATATCCACTTTGGACAACAATTTTTCAGGTTCTCTCTCTCTCTCTCTCTCTGTCTCTTTGTTTGAGGCAGGATCTCACTCTTTCTCCCAGGCTGGAGTGCAGTCGCATGATTACGGCTCATTGCAACCTCAAACTCCTGGCACAAGCGACTCAAGCCTTTTGAGTAGCAGGGACTACAGGTATACGCCACCATGCCTGGCTAATTTTTAAATTTGTTGTAGAGACAGGGTCTCACTTTTTTGCCCAGGATGATCTCAAACTCATGGGCTCAAGCAATTCTCCCACCTTGGCGCTCCTAAAGTGTTGGGATTATAGACACAAACCACCACACCCAGCCAGGTTCTTGCAAAGTAAATAAACACTTACCACACAATTCAAAATTCCACTTCTAGGTTATTTCTACAAGAGAAATGTAAACATGGCCACACAAAGATTGTATATGCTGAAAACAACCCAAATGTCCATCAACAGATACATAGATAAATAAATTGTGGTATATTGATCCAGCAATCCCACTAGTGGGTATATATTCAAAGGAAAGGGGAACACCTTGGGCACAGGTTGTCAGGACCTCCTGAGGCTGTGTTCTTTAAAAGGAAAGAAAAAATGAAGAAAAAGAAAACAAAGGAAAGGAAACCAGTATGTCAAAGAGATGTTTGCACTCCCCTGTTTATTGCAGCACTATTCACAATAGCTAAGATATGGAATCAACTTGTGTCCATCAACAGGTGAATGGATAAAGAAAATGTGGTATATAAAAATTGACAAATGGGATCTAATTAAACTAAGGAGCTTCTGTACAGCAAAAGAAACTAGCATCGGAGTGAACAGGCAACCTACAGAATGGGAGAAAATTTTTGCAATCTACCTATCTGACAAAGGTATAATATCCAGAATCTACAAGGAACTTAAACAAATTTACAAGAAAAAAACAAACAACCCCCTCAAAAAGTTGGCAAAGGATATGAACAGACACTTCTCAAAAGAAGACATTTATGTGGCCAACACATGTAGGAAAAAAGCTCATCATCATTGATCATTAGAGAAATGCAAATCAAAATCACAATGAGATACCATCTCATGCCAGTCAGAACGGCGATTATTAAAAAGTTTAATTAGTGGGGTGGAGCAGGAAGTCTTTGAGGGCCACAGTGAAATGTAAGTTCAGTAGCCCAATGGCTCTGTCTTCCACAAGGAAGATTTTGATGGCCTCTATATTTTGTAGGTGTAAACATGGACCAGGTAGATTTTGGAGGTTCTCCAAGGGCACTAAATTATGAATCTGGGAGTTTAGGCTGTCAGTGTGGGTTCATACTGTTAGCCCACATTTTATGTATGCAAAGCCATTTTGCAGTTGCAGGGAAAACATCAGGTCCTATAAACCACCCAGGAACCTTAGAGATCTCAGGAAGCCTCTGACCAGACATTATGATGCAGCTGGAACTGCAGACTTTTGTTGTTTTTTGCTTTGGGTTTCAGGGAAAAAGAGACAGCCCAGCGAAGTCTTACACATGTTATTTGGAAGTATTGTGACAGGCACGAAATTGGGCTGGTGTCAAAAGAAACCACAGTGGCTGCTTCTTTTTATTATTTTTTAAAAAGCAATCTTGATCTTTCAAGCCCTGTGAGAAAAAAAGTTTACTAAATATACCTCTGTGGAGGAGTGTGTTGATTCAAGCGTTTATCTTGTCTCTCATGCCAAGGGATATATTCCTCTTTTCTGGGGTGTCTCACCCTCTGCCATCACATAGGTTTCTTCCATCTTGGGACTCATTCCTCAGGCTTCTAGAATCTGTGGGATAAAGGGAAATATTGGAGCACTTTCTGGAGAAGGTAGGGCCAGCTCCTCACCTTGCCACATTTGCCTTGTGATTACAAAAGGCAAAAACGGTCTTAAGCAAAAAAAAAAAAAGTGAATTGATGGCTTATGTAGCAAAAAGTCCAGGGATCTGCCAAGCTGTGGCTATGGCTGGATGAGGGCTCAAGCCTGTCATAGGGATGTGATGTGGGTCATGTCTCAGTACGCCTTTCTTCTGTGTTGGCTTCAGTCTTGGCTTCATCTGTAGAAATCTGGCAGTAAAAGTCATACCCTAAACTCTTTTCAGATGATTATTCCTCTGATGAAGTTCTAGGAATTGACTTTTCTTGGCTCCTTTTGGCCTTACTTGGGTCTTATGTCCATCTATCTTATTTATTTATTTGTTTATTTATTTATTTATTTATAGAGACAGGGTCTTGCTGTTTTCTCTAGGCTCGTCTTGAATTCCTGGGCTCAACCAGTCCTCCTGCCTCAGCCTCCTGAGGAGTTTGGATCCATCTTTGGGCCAATCATTGTCACAGAGGAAAATGCAGTATGCTGACTTGCTTAGGACCTCAACCCAAAACTCATGACCCAAGAGGAATGGTGGAGGCTCCACCAGAGTAATTTGATAGCATACTTACTCCATAAAAGGATATGCATAATGGGGAGCACAAACAGCCAACATCTTCCACACTCAGGAGGATGAGGCAGGTTCTTCAAGGCTGACTGTCTGGCCCAGGTTACTAAGAAGCAGCAGCAAAGGTGAATAAATTTCCTAATTCCTGCAAGGCTTGATTAAGCACTGCAGGAACAGATGTGGCACCTGCCTACAACTTGGAGAGAAAGCTAAAGAATTCCTTAGACCAGCTTTCAAGTCTTCCATGCTTTGGCCCCAAACGTCTCCACTTCTCCTCTAGTTGAGCCCTCTACTCTAGCCTAACTCCATGTCATTGAGCATGATACAAAACTCAAGTTCAAATTGACCAGGTCAAGCTGCAGCCCCACCATTGACTATTTGTATAATCTTGAGCGAACTATTCTCTGAGCATATGTCTTCATCTGTAAAATGGGGATAATAATAGTTCATGCCTTATTAATATTAGGTTAGAAGGACTAAGGGAGATGCTTCATGTATAGTGCCATACCTGGAGAGCTAGTTATTCTCCTTTTGCCCTCCTGCCTGAAATGCATTCTCAGTCCTTCTTTTTGCTGCTTGAGGCCCAGGATACTCACCCTTTTTCTGGATTGCACTGCTTGGGCTCCTTTGTCTTCTGATTTCTGATTGTCTTTGGCAGTGAGGTTGCAGTATTTCTTCCCTGCATGTGTATTACATTTCTGGCAGTGGCTGTGGCCCTCCATGGACTGCAACTCCTGCCCTGTGTCCCTTCCTCTGTGACTCTACCTCTGACTTCTTCCTTTGGTGACATTATTTGCTTCTACTGTCAGCCCTTGAAGTCGTGATGGCTTCACACAGTTGCTAAGCCATTAGTTCCTTAACATCCCACATTTGCCCCCTTAACCTTGCTCATGCCTCTGTGATAGCTCTTCATTAAGATATCTTTATCTAAACCATCTGGTGTAGATGCTGCTTCCTGCTGAGACCCTGACTAATGTAATAGTTGGTAACTGAAGTGGTCCTAGGAACAACCTTGAAAATGAGATTTGGGAACCAGGTTTCTTACTTACCTAATGAAGGCATAAATGGCCTTATGGTGGAGGGAAATGGGACATGGTGTGTCATGAAGTAGCATTAAAATGACTCATATTATTACTGATGGTGATGTAGGATGGAGAGCTAGTGGAAGGTGCAGTTTTATGTGACCACTGTTATGGCAACAGTCAGTGATGATTACGGTAAGTACAGGATGGGCTGGCTAGTTCTGACTGTGCTGGAGAGTTTACGAGAGAGAGAGACAGAGAGAGAGACAGAGAGAGAGAGAGAGAAGCTTTGAACCTTGAACTTGCAACTCAAGACATGGGTATAAAACCAGAAAGTTTCTACTGATACCTTGTAAGAATTCCTTATCTCATGAAGTCTCAGGGAAAACAAAGCTGTGGGTCAGGCCTAAGATATAATCGTGAAGGTTGAAGATTTGTAATGCCTCTTAAATGTACAACCTTATCTAACATTAGTCTGTGCTAGAATTGGACCCTGAGATTGGAAGAAGACACTTGGAATGACACAAATGAAACTGAAATTACTGGCTGGGAGCAGTGGCTCAAACCTGTAACTCTAGCACTTTGGGAGGCCTAGTTGGGTGGATAGCTTGAAGCCAGGTGTTCGAGACCAGTCTGGCCAACATGGTAAAACCCAGTCTCTACTAAAAATACAAAAATTAGCCGAGCACGGTAGCACGCACCTGTGATCCCAGCTACTCGGGAGGGTGAGGTACGAGAATTGCTTGAACCTGGGAGGCAGAGGTTGCAGTGAGCAGAGATCTCACCATGGCACTCCAGCCTGGGTGACAGAGTGAGACTCTGTCACAAACAAACAAGCAAACAAACTGAGATAACTGGCCTCCTAAGTGCCCCTGAATTACCCTTACTAGAGAAAGTAGTCCCTTGCATAGGCTTTTCTATTTCACATACGATGGTTGCCTTGCAAGAGGCTGTCTATTGTCCTCAAGACCTAGCCCCATCTTATCTCATTGCCTCCAGGCCCAGGAGAAATCTTATGGCCTACAGGAAATAAATGAAAGATCTTCTCCAGGAGATAGTTATACTCCAAAAAAATTACAATGTCTTTTTGTTGTATTAGCAGAAACCTGGTGAACATGTTTGGGAATAAATTCCAAGAGTAGTAGACCAAGCAGGGTGAAATCTAGTTGGATTGGATCAAATTTGGCAATATAGGTGAATTCACCTGGGATTCAAGATGTGGCTTAAGCAGCTGGGAATGGCTCTAATAGTTTGCCTGGTTAAGTAATTCCATCTTTGATATAACAACGCCCTACATCTAATGAGGCTGAGTATGCCAGAACTTCCCAAGCATATTGTAGAAAGAATCAAAGAATCCAAAGTTTGGTGAGGTGGGAAATTGAAATGTATCTATTATATATTATATAATCTGCTGAATCCCTCCCCTAAGGCACAGAGGACACTTCTCTTACAAGAGCATTTAAAAATTCATCAGTAAGAACACCAGCATCTTTGAAAATTCTGTGGTAGCTTCTATAGACCAGGGATGACCGTGAGATGTTGCCATTACATTACAGTCTATAATACTAACTGTAGTCATAGGAACTCACAGTGACAATCGGAAACAGTGATTGCCTATCAGAGACAACGTGGGCCCAATTACTCCAATAAGACAGAAGGATAGAACAGTAATCAGACTGTTTGTCCCACATGGATTTATGGTTGCAGCTCATTGATCATAGGTAGTAGCAAATTGATCTTTATCAGCATAGCCCAAAAGAAATGTAATGTGAGCCACATTTGCATATTTTCATTTTCTAGTAGACACATTAAAAAAGTTTAAAAAGGAGATGATAATAATTTTAATAATGTATTTTAACTCATATCTAAAGAGTTATCATTTCGACATGTAATCAATATAAAACATTTGTTATTATTATTTGTAGATGGGGTCTTTATCTACCACCCAGGCAAATCATGCATGCAATGGTACGATCATGGCTCACTGCAGCCTCAACCTCCCAGGCTCAAGTGATCCTCCCACCTCAGCCTCCCAAGTAGCTGGGACTATAGGTGTGCACCACCACACCCAGCTATTTATTTATTTATTTATTTACTTTGAGACACAGTCTCACTCTGTCACCCAGGCTGGAGTGCAGTGGCACAATCTTGGCTCTCTGCAACCTCTGCCTCCTAGGTGCAAGTGATTCCCGTGCCTCAGCCTCTTGAGTACTGGAATTACAGGCATGTGCCACCATGCCTGGCTAACTTTTGTATTTTTAGTAAAGATGGGGCTTCACCGTGTTGGCCAGGGTAGTCTTGAACTCCTGACCTCAAGTGATTCACTTGCCTCAGCCTCCCAAAGTCCTGGGATCACAGGCATGAGCCACCACACCCAGCCCTGGCTGATTTTAAATGATTTGTTGAGACAGGGTATCCCTGTGTTGCCCAGACTGGTTTCTAACTCCTGGGCTCAAGCAATCCTCCCACCTTGGCCTCCCAAAGTGCTGGGATTACAGGCATAAGCCATGCCTGGCCAATGTGAAACACTGTTAATGAGATGTTTTGTATTATTTATTTGTACTAGGTCTTTGAAATCCAATGTGTATTTTCCATGTAAGCACATCTCAGTTGGGGCTAGCCACATTTCAAGTGCTCAATGACCACATGTGACTAGCAGCTACCATATTAGATAGCTTAGAACCATATAATTGGGAAAATTATAGTTATGGTGGACAGAAACCTGATTCAGGCAGCTTAAAGCCAAAAACTTTTCACCTAGTTCACAAAGATAAGGTGGTTCGCAAGCTTAGAATCCTTTGACTAAGAGAGAGGTCAGGTCTCTTTAAGAAAGAGCCCTGAAATATGACCACAGGGGACTCTGTAAATTTCCTCCACGCCTTCCCCAGAGATACCGGACAGGTCATTTGCTAGGGTGACTGGGCACCAGAGAAGGAAAATGTGCAGACCTTGCCGAGGTTACTGGATACTAACTCTGGAGTGATGCTAATCTCTAGAGATCCTAAAAATCACTGTGGTCCATCAGCCAGAGTGGGGACTTGCAAGGGTCTGGTGATAAATGAAATCTTGGCTTGAGCTGTCTTACAACGACTCTAGCAAGCCCAGAGACTGAGCCTGTGGTTATTTCTCCAGTTCCTGAAGGTGTAACTGGAATAGACATAAATGGCAACTGGGAGAATCCACACTGGTTCCCTGTGCCATGGAATGAAAAGTATTAAGGTGAGAAAGGCCAAAAGGAAGCCTCTGGGAAGCTGACATTATATATCTTCCCATCCGCCAAAATAATAAACTAAAAGCAATGCCACATTCCTGAGGGTATTTGGAGATTAGAGTCACCATCAAAACCTTGAAAGATGAAGGGATGGGCTGGGTGCAGTGGCTTACGCTTGTAATCCCAGCACTTTGGGAGGCTAAAGCAAGCAGGTCACTTGAGGTCAGGAGTTCGAGACCAGCCTGGCCAACATGGTGAAACCATGTTGGTAAAAATACAAAAATTATCCGGCATGGTGGCGCATGCCTGTAATCCCAGCTATTCAGGAGGCTGAGGCATGAGAATTCCTTGAACTGGGAAGGTGGAGGTTGTGGTGAGCCAAGATGCCACCACTGCACTCCTGTCTAAGTGACAGAGGAAGACTCTGTCAAAAAAAAAAAAAAAAAAAAAAAAAGAAGGGATGGTGTCTCCAATCATATCCATATCCCTGTTTAATACCTTCTTGGTTAGGGGAAACATCATATGGGTTGTGGAAAATTACTATGGATTGTCTGAGCTCGATTAGGTCACTGTTGCTGACTACAGCTCCTGTTCTGGTTATATCTTTACTAGAGCAATGACACCTGATATATAGCTATTGACTTGGAAAATGATTTTTTCCCTCCATCTTAATTAGCAAGAACAATCAGAAGCAGTCTATACAGTATATACTCATGATCTTCAGGGTTATGCAACTTTGAACTTTCTATCCTAATATAATCCAGAGTAGTCTTTATACTTCACAGTACTTCACGCTGTTCCAATATATTGATGGCATTATGTCAATTGCAGTGGGTGAACCAGGATGCTCCAAGAACTTTTGAAGCCTTTGTGAGATACAGGCATGACAGAGGGAGGAAGAGAAACCCCACAACATGTAGGAGGCTGATGCTGACACATGAATGAAATTCCTAGGGATTCAGTGGTCTAGACGACCTTGGGCTAGCCCTTTCAAAGTTAAAGTTAAATTCTTCCACTTTGTACTGTGCATCACAAAGAAAAAGGCCCAATGCTTGGTAGGTCTCCCTGACTTTTGAAAGAAACATGTGGGTCTTCTGCTCCGGCCCATTTACTCAGTAATCTATGAGGTTGCCATTTCAGGGCTGGTCCCAGAGCAATAGAGGACAATGTACAAGTTGCTCTACCACTTAGGTCTTATGACCCAGCAGATCCAATGGTACCTAAAGTATTCAGATACTTTGACTAAAGAATACCAAGTGATCCCGCACATTTGACTAAATGATACCAAGTGACTGTGTGACCCAAGCTGTTCTTTATGAATTCAGTGTTATCTCATTCACTAAATCATAAAATTAGCTGTGTGCAGCAGCATTCCATTGTTAAACAGGGTTTGTCTATGTGAAACCAGGCCTGAGTGGGTCTGGGAGGCACAGGATACATTGGCTGAGACTCCCATTGCATCCACTTCCACTGTTTCGCCATCTTTTCCTCAACCCACGTAAATGGCCACATGGGAAATTCTCTCTGACCAGTTAACAGAAGAAGGAAAAATTGTAGGCCTGCTTCATAGAGAAGTCTATTTGTATCCTGGCACTAGCCAGAAGTGAATGGCTGATGCTTTATAACCTTACTCAGGGATGGCCCTGAAAGGCAGTGATAAAGAAAACTTTCCCAGTGGCAGAAACTTGGGCAAAATATCTGATTTGCTTGGAAGGAAAGGTGGATTGAAGTAGAAATCTATCTAGTCTCATGGGCAGTGGCTAACAGGTTAGCTTGACTGGTCAGGGGCTTGGAAAGAGTAAGAGTTAGAGATTACTATGACAAAGAGATCTGGGGAAAAGTACATGGACAAAACTCTTGGAATAGGTGAAGGTGGTGAAGATATTTATGACCCCGGGAAATGCTGAGCTGAGAGCACTCACTGCAGAGGAAGCTTCCAAAAGCAAGTTAGGTAAGATGACAGTCCTTGTAGCTGTGGTGGACTTATTTCCCCAGCCACTTTGCTGCTTGTTCCACGGTCCATGTATATAGTGGCCATTGTGCAGAAATGGTCACTCACTTCCCTTCACAGGGCTTCCCTCTCAATCACCACTGTTGAGTCCCCAGCTTGCCAGTAGCACAGCAAAACACTGAGCTCTGCTCACACACAATCCCTGTGGAAACCAGCCTATCACCTCACTTTATTGAATTCCTTCCACCTTGGAGGGGCAGGGCTTTGTCTTCATGGGAATAGATACACATTCTGTATATAGATTTACCTTCTTTGTTCAAAACTCTTCTGCCAACACTATCATCAGGGGACCTACAGAATCTCATCATTATGGTATCTTATGCAACATTGCCTCTGACAAAGAGACTCATTTTAATACAAAAATAGAACAGTAATAGGTTCATGCCCATAGAATTCAGATTGTGCCACGTATCCATCATCTGGAGGCAGCTGGTCTGATAGACAAGGAAAATGGTCAGTAGAGGCTCACTTATGACCTGAGCTGGGTGACAATACTCTGAGAGATTGGGCTGTCATCCTATAGGATACCACACATGCTTTAAACCTGTGACCAAAAGATGGTGCCATTTTCCTCAAAGCCAAAATATAAGGGTCTGAAACCCAAGTGGAAGAGACGGGAGTGACGCCTCTCACAATGACACCTAATCATACACATATTGCATTTTTCCTTTATGGGCACATTCTCCTGCTCTTGGCAGGTTTGGAGGTCCCAGTTCCTAAGGGAGGAATGCTTCCACAAGGATACACACTATATTAGCCCTTTGTCGCACTGTTATAAAGACATACCTGGGACTGGGTAATTTATAAAGAAAAGAGGTTTAATTGGCTCACGGTTCTGCAGGCTTTATAGGAAGCATAACAACTTCTAGGGAGGCCTCAGGAAACTTACAATCATGGCAGAAGGGGAAGGGGAAGCAGGCACATCTTACATGGCCAGAGCAGGAGAATGAGAGAATGGGAGGCGGGTGGGGACATGACACACACTTTTAAAACAACCAGATCTCACGAGAACGCTATCAGGAGATCAGCACCTAAGGGTGAAATCCACCCTCACGATTCAATCACCTCCCACCAGGCTCCACCTCCAACACTGGGGATTATAGTTCAACATGAGATTTGAGCAGGGACACAAATCCAAATCATTTCATGTACACAGCCATGTTTTCATTAAATTGGAAGTTGACACTCCCCCCGGCCATTTGGGCTCCTCTTGTCACTGAACCAATAGGGTTCAGTAAGGGCCTCCCATATCTGGCTAGGTGACTGGTTCTAGTTGCCAATAGGACACTGGGCTGCTGTTATACCTTGGGATTACTGGCTGTTTCAGGGCCTCACTGGAGGTGGCTCTAGAGTGCTGTCTACTGAGACCTTGCCAATGGGAGAAGCACAGGCTGGAGAGCCCTGGCGGGGCTCCATTCTTCATTCTTCTCCAGACCCAGTGAGTGAGAAGACAAGGTTTGTGGAGTTCCATTCAATTCAACAAACGTTTATTGGAAAACCTTTGGAGGTAACAATGCAGCACAATTAACTGGAATGTTCATGAAATGAATTGTTCTGGTAAATTGAGCTTTCTAAGTAACTAAGTTTTATTCTGCAAACTCTTGTTGCGTATCTCTCTGAAACATCTGACTCTGGTTTCTTCCCACCATAAGCACAGCCTAGTGAGCATGGTTGATGCTTTCTTTGACGAGCAGGGATCTTAAAAGCCCTCAAGGTGATTATTTCCAGAAGACCAAGTCCCAAGGTGATAATGTAGATAAAGACAGGGAAGGTGATGGGGCTGAAGGAACTGCACAGGACAGAAGTTACTTTATCAAAAGATAAATTCCCAATATCAGCTTGATTCAAAATCATTTGCCTGATGAAAGAGTAGCCCTGAAGGAATTCTGGTTAGCAGAAATTTTCTAGGAGCAGAGGATTGATTGTTGTCATGACAATGGCTGTGAACCACTGATGCTTGTGTTTATATTGTGCTCATGTTTTCACGCCTCTTTCCTACTTATGCTCGCATTTCAGTCTCACATCAGCCTTTGAAATGGCAAACGCATGTTTTGCTTTTCCCACTGAACATTCAGAACAACTGAGGCTCACAGGGTCTAAGTGACTTTCCCCACATCTGGGTGGCAGCCGACTAGAGCACAAATCCCTTGAATTGCTGCTCTCCATTTATTTGGCTTTTGTTCTGGGGTATTTTCTTAGGCCTAGAAAATGGGAAGAAGACAGATTGTTTTCATGGATCTTGAGAAAGAAAAAAACAGGAAGAAAAAACTCAGTATAGTGGTCACATTGCAAGGGGAAAGCTGGGCTGCAGAAAGAGCGGACAGAAGACAAGGGATTTCCCTTAGACTCCTGTGTGTAGAATTAGAAGTGACATGTCCCTGCCCCATGGTCCAGAGCCCCGGGCTACATGGTGCAAGTACCATTCTCCTCTCACAGTGGTAATCTCCTGCCATCACGCTGACATTCTTGGCCAGGTCTCTAATCAAAGGAACAAAATCAGGAGACAAAGTCAGCCATGAGAACAAAGTCAGAGATACCTCCACGTTGGGAGAAGGACACTGGCCAATGGGATGTGTTTTTTGCAGCCTGCTTCTTCCCCAAAGGGAAGGAAACTGTCTTTCTGGGCTGTCAAAGTGGCTCTTCACAGTGGAATAACCAGAGATGCAAAGGACAAGGACCTGATAGTCAGAGACCTGACAATACAACCACAGGCAGATCAAATGAATTTTCTGATGCTTAGCTGATTTCCCATGCATGCAGAAGGGAAGAATTACCTTTGCCCCTCTTGAATTCCAAGACTACTCTGGAAATAAATGAGATCATGTGAAAAGAAAGACATTTTGTGCTTTTTAGAAACAGGAGACTAACGACAACCAAGTCACTCTTAGAGATTCAGTGGATAATTTGTCTGCAGATTTCTGAGGTCTCCTTCTCTTCAAATACTTGCCTGTTATTTGCATCTGTTATGTTATCTTACACATTTTTGCCTTGGGTTTAACCGATATTGAGGATGAGGGACACACTAATCTTTGATTGTGAACTGAATAAACACAAGCAGTCACTTTTTTTCTGTGCACGTCAATTTTCACATCTGTAAAATGGAGAAGAGAAGATTGAGGCAAAGTAGTCAGTTCTTTTAGATGATTTCTAAGGCTTCTTAAAATAGAACAGCCAATGGATTGAAAATTCTGTCTTTCTAAAGAGAAACTAATCTGTTGTGAGCCACATCTATAAAAAGCTAAGGACCAGGTAGGCATAGATGAGTGGGCAAGAAATTTAGGAAGAACAAAACATGAGAAGGAGAGAAAGAATTTGGTTTCCCAAGCAACTGACAAAGCCCAGGAAGAAGAATGGACTGCAAAACTGCCCTGAGCTACCCACTGTACACTGCCTACAGGGTAGTTCCACTCTGCAGGAGTAATCACAGAGTTGTAACACCTCTTCAATAAAGCTATTTTCTTCCACCACCAGCGGGCCCTTTAATTCTTTTCTGGACAAAACCAAGAACCCTCACGGACTAAGCCCCACTTTGGGGCTTGCCTGCCTGGCATCAGTGTCTCTGCAAACAGGTTAAACCTGTCACACATGTGTACATGTGGTCCAGTGGGCTTTCTTGTACTTAAGAAAGCCCAGCTTCAACCTCTCTCTCTAGTCCAACGAAACCAAGCAGAATCGCTGATCTCCTCTGAGGATAATGAAGGCAGGACATCAGAACTCATAGCTGGAGACATTATATCTGAGCAGGGGGAACAGCAGGGGGAACAAGAACATGCGAGTCCATTAGTAAAGCAGCCAAACCGTCTCAAAGAAAGAGCATATGGCTGATGGCCCTGTAGAAAGTCTTAGGGCCCATCCATTGCAAACACACCTACACCCAGAGCTGTGATTTCCTCTGAGGAGGAAGGTGGGAGAGGAAGGAGGCCCACATTCCTGAGAATGAGGCCACCAGACTCCACACCTTCTCTCTCAGCTCTGCAGTCTCCACAGAAAGCCTGAGCAGAATGAAGGCTTTGGTGGACCAGGGAATAAATGGTGAGCCACTCTGAGTCTGTGGAAGAACTAGGCCAGTGTGTCTCAAAATATGAGTCAAGAATCGCTCATGTCAGAATAACCTGGCATGCTAATTTAAAAATGTGTGTTTTTGGACTCTAACACTGAATCTGAATCTTTGGGGGAATTGGCATTCTTTTTAGCAAGGTATTCGGTGTGATTCTTATGTCTAGTGCTGTTGAAAACCATGTGAGCTTTTGGAGTGCTTGACATATAGTAGATACTCAGCAAAAATACATTGAAAGAGTGAATGTATAAATCAGTGTGTATGAGGAAGTTCATTCCTAGTGAACCAGGAAGTAGGAGGAGTGACTAGGATGAGACCCAGGGGTTTATTGGACCTGAAAATGGGTTCGACAACTTCCAACAGGGCCAACATTCTCCCATACCATGTCTTCCTGACCTAACTAACCTAACTTAACTTTAGGTTTTTATCTCAGATCTAGCCTTTTAAAAACTTAGCTCATTTTCTCTTTGGCCTTGACAAGGCTGCTATTCGTCTTCCCATTGAATTTTAGGTTTTCACTGTTGGATTTTACTTCCAGAATTTTGTATGTTCTTTTTGACAATTACATATTTTGTTGCATTGTCTTATTCGTATCATCTTAGTGCTTCTTTCTTCCTTAATAGTTTAACATTTTAACAGTACTTATTAAAATTTCTTTCAAATGGTTTTATTATATTCAGATATTGGGGTATAAATTCTTGGATTTGATGTATCTGCTGACAATTCCTTCTGGTGGTTTGTTTTCTTCTGCAATTATAATATTTGATGGTGAGTAGCTCTTCAGCGGAGAATACCTTCTATGGGATTCCCGTGTGCCCTGGGCTTTGGAAGTGTCCAAAAGTGTTCACTTCTCACAAGGCATCTGCAAGTCCCCACAAGGTTCAACTGCTTCTGGCTGGTTTAAATTTTGATTTCTCAGCTGAGGTTCCAGCCCATGTGAGTAGTAGGAACTTAGAACTCAAGCCCATCACTTGGTTCAGGATGCCAATTTATTCATAATGGCTATCATTACCTGATACGGTTTGGATTTGTGTCCCCACCCCAATCTCATGTCAAATTGTAATCCCCAGGGTTGGAGGAGGGGCCTGGTGGGAGGTGATTGGATCATAGGGGCAGATTTGCTGTTCTCATGACAGTGAGTGAGTTCTCACGAGATCTGGTTGTTTAGAAGTGTGTAGCACCTTTCCATTCTCTGTCTCTCCTGCTCCGTCCATGTGAAGACATACATGCCTGCTTCCCTTTCCCTTTCTGCCATGATTGAAAGTTTCCTGAGGCCTCCCCAGCCATGCTACCTGCACAGTGTGCAGAACTGTGAGCCAATTAAACCTCTTTTCTTTGTGACTTACCCAGTCTCAGGTATTTCTTTATAGCTGTACAAGAATGGACTAGACCCATTGTATACCCATGGCCACAGTGAACATCAAACTTTCCTCATCAATTTCCAAGATGGCCTGTGGGGTTTTTCTTATTCTTGTTTCATGGGTACACCAGCTTTCATGATCTTTATCTTTATGACCATTCAATTCTACCACATGGGGCCTGCAGCCAAGACTCCGCTCCCCAGTCAGGTATCGGAAATCTAGCCCCAGTTGATTTGATCATTCCATGAGTCATTTTGGATTTGGCAACCTCTGACTACCCTGACTTTGAGTTTTCTCTCTCTTACTTAAGCACTGGGGACTTCTCTCTCTTAATCTTGAGTTTGGCTGTGTCTTCAAATTCTCTTTAGTCCTATTTTATCCAGCAATCCCATGTGTTTGGAAGGGGTCGGGGCTGGGGAAGTAAAGTTCTTTTCTATTTGCTCCATGCACCTTGTTAACCAGAAGCCTCAGCTCTTGCTCTTATTGCACACAGCTCCCTCTTCGAGTGGGAAGAGGCTCATTTAATTCATGTTCCGTTTTGTTTGATGGCTATTCAGAAGGAAGAAAGTCCTGATTCCCTCAGAAGTCAGATGATAAAATGAAGATTTCTCTCACTGAAAGGGAGGAACCTGAGTGGGCAAGGGAGAAAAAGCCGAGGGAAGACACTGGCAGGAGTACCTCTTTTAGAAAGAAGTTCAGAGCTACTTGGGGCAAGTTGGAAATGGGGCCAACCTCTGAGACTTGGAGCTCTGAACAAAGAGGCAGAGGTGCTGAGGAGATAATTAACATCAGTAATCTAAGCAGAAACTGCACACGAGCTGCATTAGACCTGTGAAAAAGCCCGAGGCTGCCTAGAGGTGGGGAGAAGAGATAAACAAGCAAATGGTCAGAGAAAGGAAATTTATAACAGTTTTGTTAATGACAGAGCATTCATTTTGTGCTATGGAGGTGTATTTCTTTTAACTCTTCTCTAACTGGAGTATTTCATACCTTCTAAGAAGAAGAGTTTTCCATGTCATTTGCTAATTAAATGTTTTAAAATGGAAAACAAGAATATATCCAGTGTTATATCCTGATTTTTTGTTTGTTTTGTTTTGTTTTTTCCACCGATGCCTGAAGTAGTCCAACTACTGCTCTCATGCTGACCTTAATCAGGCCACACTTGGAGATCTGTCTCCAGAAACCTGTAAGAATTAAAGAGCATTCATTGACCTTTAAAAGATGCTCAGTCCCCATGAATGATGGGAGTATGACAGATTCCACAATGGAGACTCTAAATCAGTAGGGGCCCGGCGCAGGGGCTCACACCTGTGATTCCAGCACTTTGGGAGGCCGAGGAGGGGGATCGCTTGAGCTCAGGAGTTCAAGACCAGCCTGGGCAACATGGTGAAACGCCATCTGTACCAAAAATACAAAAAAAATTAGCCAGGCATGGTGGCATGTGCCTGTAATCCCAGCTACTCAGGAGGCTGAAGTGGGAGGATCACTTGAGCCTGGGAAACAGAGGTGGCGGTGAACTGACATCTCACCACTGCACTCCAGCCTGGGAGACAGAGTGAGAGCCCATCACAAAAACAAAAGAAAAAGAAAAAAAGAAAAGAAAAGTTAGTAGGAGCGGAGTCTATCTGGTATAAAAGGCAAACGAGGCAGTTTTCTGAGTACTTAATGCCAAGGGGGGTAAACTACTTCAGCAGACGCTGGAAGAATTCAGGAGAGGGGTGAACCCCACCCCCTTGTCCCCCATCCTCCCTACGCTAGGCTGTGAGCAGTAGTAGTGAGTAAGGTCTCCAAGGAAGCTAATGACTGAATTCTATTCTTACTCAGTGTGTATGACTCCAATCATCACAGCACAAGCAGTTTGATTATGGGAGCTAAATAAATACCAGGGACACAAATATCCCCAGGGGAAGGGGTGAGAGGAGGAGAGAAGCATGGAGAGAGAGGGTACCCTACCCACTGGCTTAAAGCAAGCAGGAAGGGAGAAAATGCTTTATTGGCGAGAGATGGAAAGGAAAATGGAAGAAGCTTTTGTATGCTGCTCTGCATGGGAGGACATGGGAGCTCAGATGCTGTCAAAGCAAGGAATACTCTTTATGCTGGGACGCCTTGAGCTGAGCAATTAACATGATGCCTGGACCACAAGGTAGCTGAAGGTTAGGGGATTCTGGGACTCTGTCCTGGTCCTGATGATGTTGATGTTAATGATGATGGTGATGATAGCAAATACTTTCACAGTGCTTACTGTTTGCCAGGCACTTTTCAAAGCACTTTATATATAATCACTCATTTAATCTTCATAACAACCTTACAAGTTAGGTAAACAGAGGTGCAGACTGAGTAAGAAATTTCCCCAAGTTCACACAATCAGTAAGTGGTGGGTTTCAAACCTTGGCGGACTGGCTCAATGGCCCATGCTTTTAACCACAGAGCTCTGCTGTGTTTATATATGGAGAAATATATATCAACATGTATGATAATAATAACAACAACTACAATTGCTATTGAGTGCTTGCTCTATGCCAGGCAAGGTAATAAGCATTTTAGGTATGTGCATGATCACACTTAACTGTTGTGACAACTCAATGGGGAAAGTAGCAATATTACTCCAACTTTGAAAATGAGACAAGACAATCTTCATGGTTGAACAACTTAGAAAAAGTCACCCAGTTAATAAGTGGCAATGCTGGGCACCAACTTTTGTGCCTAGAATACATGAACCCATCAGGGAAGAAGGGTATGGGAGACATATTCATGGGCCAGGGAAAGAGCTTATTTGATCTGTGAAGGAAAGTTCCCCCTCTAAATTTAAGCACATACCCATGACCATATAAGGCTAAATAACCCTGCCCCTGTTACTTCTGGAAGAGAATGGAAGACACTGTGGATGACTTCTTTTTTCAGAATTATTTTCTTTTGCTAACAACAGTTTTGAGATAAGCAGTACTATAGAGCAGGGTCTGCAAACGGGACCAAATCCCATTCATACCTGTTTTTTGTTTGTTTGAGACAAGGTCCCACCCTGTCAACCAGGCTGGAGTGCAGTGGCACAATCATGGCTCACTGTAACCTCAATCTCCTGGGTTCAAGTAATTCTCCCGCCTCAGCCTCCTGAGTAGCTGGGACTACAGGTTCACACCAACACATCCGGCTAATTTTTGCTTTTTTTTTTTTTGTAGTGATAGCATTTCACCATGTTGCTCAGGCTGGTTTCAAGCTCCTAAGTTCAAGCCATCCACCTGCCTCAGCCTCCCGAGTAGCTGCGACTACAGGTGTGAGCCACTGCGCCAAACCTCATACCTGTTTTTGTAAATAGAGCTTTATTGGAACACAGCCACACCCATTCATTGATATGGTGTCTGTGGCTGCTTTCATACCGCAATGGTAGGGCTGAGTAGTTGCAATGGAGACCACATGCTCCACATGCCTATAAGAAAAAGTGTGCTGATCCTGCATAGAAATAAAAAAGTGAATGGGTCTGCTTGTGGATTGGATGTGAGAGGAGCAGGAAAGGAAGGAATCCAGAGTGACTTGTAGGGTTTGGGGACACTCAACAATTCATCTCTCTTTTATGGAGCCCCCACCTATGTATGTGTCAAGCATTGTACTGCTACATGCTGAGGATCCAGACATACAGAGCACAGCCTTGTGGGAGAAGCACACACAAACACAGTGACAGATGAAATAAAGCTTGAGTGAGCCTGGAAAGGCGAGCTGAGTACAGCATCCATAAATGATGAAGACAGCAGTGAGTCCATTTTTATTTATTATCTCGGATACTGAAGTCAACGTGCTATGGTCTTCCCTCCTCTCCTCCAGAAGATCATAAACAACTGAGTGAACTGATAAGTCATGCTATATTATTAGAGGATGCCGAATTGTTCATTCATCAATTTTGAGAGCTCTCTATGTGCCAGGCACTGGGCTAGGTATTGAAGATAACACAGACATGGTCCCTGCCCTCATGGCACTTTCTTGATTGTAACAGAAAGGCAAGAGAAAGTGAAGAGTGGAGAAAAGGGACAAAGTTTGAGAAAGATGAGAGAGTGCATGTCAGATGGCTTCTCTTGTTCCAAGGGAGTAAGCAGTGAAGGAACAGAGGTGAGAAGCTTGGAGTGAGAAAAAAAGGTATCAAATAGTCATCTCCTATAGTGCTAAACTTTTCCCCATAAAACAAACATAGTGCAAGTGCCAGGAAATATTGGGTGCCTGTCTGAGCACTGAGGTCAAGAATTTACAGTAAAGGCAGGTTCCCTAGTAAAGTTTTCTTCCAACCTCATTGTACTGCTCGGTTGTAGGCACCAAGATGGCCATGCAGGACCAGAGGGAGGCAGCCTCACAGCAAGCAAAATCATCAGGAGTCCAGAGTGTGAAGTCTATTACCAAGCGTAATCATTTGTTAACTGGAGGAAGGTCGTGGGTCATGATATTGGATGTATTGATCAAGTCCAGGCCTGCTGAGTAAAAAACGCTGTTTCCTTGCGGAAATCTTAAAGTCTTATCTTTTGCTGACAGGCTCTAATGATTCTAATGCAGCCAGGACACTTTAGTTCAAAGAGATGATTAGCGTTGTCAATTAGGGCTGGATGCATTGATTTTCTAATTAGACTTTGGGGTTGCCGTGGCCTCTTCCCTTGTTAGGCTCTGTAAGCACAGGCTGCCACCTACATATGCCAAAAATATTGCCTACCTTAAACATTGCCTTGAAAATTATAAATGGGCATTTGCTAATTTCTTGTCAAACCGTGACCTTTTTTGTAAGTATAGATGCACTTTCCTTCCCCTCATCTTTCTTTCTTAAACTGTGCCCATAATACGTCAGCTAAGATTCATTTCTATTCTACCCAGCAACTTGAAAACGCTTGTGTAGCAACCTGAATGCAGAGTCCTGGGGATTTTTATAATTCCCCTCCCCCACCGCCACTCCTACTAATCTTTTACAGACAACTCAACCACACCTCAATAGAAAACGTTTTACTCTTTTTTTTAAAAGGTAAATTGCCTGTAGAGGCTCTTTCAAAAGTATTCAGACTAATTTTATAGACCCAATTCTTGTCAATAATAATTTAATTGTACCTTTTTAAATAACTAAAGGAGTATAACTGGATTGCCTGTGATATAAAGGATAAATGTGTGAGGGGATGGATACCCCATTTTACATGATGCGATTATTCCACATTGCATGCCTGTATCGAAATATCTCACGTACCCCATAAATATATACACCTACTATGTAGCCACAAAAATTAAAATCAAAAAATTTTAAAGAAATAATTCTTTTTGCTTGTATTTCATCAAGTTATATAGTATTTAATTAAAAACATGTGATTACGAAAGAGTACAACTGGCACAGAGATCGGACTAAACGCAGCTGGCTCCTGGAACCACAGGCAACGTGAGAGGTGGGAGAAGGGGTGGGGACTGGGAGAAGCACACCCCCAGCCCCTCTGGGCATCAGCTGTGTGACTTCTCAGAGGGGCTGCAGAACTGGGTGGGGTAAGGGACCTTCTGCTAAACTCCCTCAGAGCAGGAGAGCCCGAGCTGTGTCAGACAGAGGCCACACTGCCAGTTGACTCTATGGTGGGATTTAAGCAGCACATAGGACTCCTGCCGCAATGCCACCCACACTCATGCCTAAATGTCAACATAGTGGGGTCCTTTCTTTAGGCTTGAAATTGCCTCTTTATCGTGGTCATTTCAGATTACAGGTCAGCCTTGGATTGGTGAGAGACTCATTAAGTCTCCAGCGTATAGAAAAAGTTGCTCCTATTAGCTCCCTTCTCATGGAGAATGCTGGCGGTGCGAGATGTCTGGAAACACAGACTTTTCTAAATTACTGGTTTTTGTCCAGGTGCGCCCGTTTAGAGGCTGGTTTAGGTGTGAAGCTGCCCCAGCTGCCCAGCTGCAGGCTGAGCTGGCTTCCCAGTTTTGGAGCCTGGTGCTCTGCTTCCACCGCTGGAGGGCGCCGGGCCCAGGGCGAAGGACTTCCTGCCGCCCTAGCAGCCACTGCTCAGCGGGAGGGGCGGGAGTGGAGAGCGTGGGCAGTGGCATTTAGGAGGACTAGTAAGAGCTAACCTAGCCCCCATGGTTCTTGACCTTGGCTGCAGCTGCTGCCAGAACTGGAGACCGAGCTGACCGTGCTATGCATGACCCAGCAGCCTAGCATTAATTAAGGGGGTTGGTGACATTGGAACTCTGGGTAAACAGAGGGAGGCAGATTTCTGGGTCTGGTTTCCAGGATTCTGAAAATGAGAATCTGCTGAGAGAGTGGGGCAGTGGGCCTGGACATCCCTTCTTCCTGCACAGGAACGTCACCCCTCTGGCTTCTGCATCTTGGAGAACGCCAGCTTTTGGGGAGGAAATTGAGATGTCCAGGTTCTATGGAGCCAGATGTAATTCCAGGAGCCAGGATGGAAGGTGGGAGCATCTAGGCATTAAGAACACTAGCTTTGTAGTCAGTCAGTCTGCCCTAGAATCACAGCCTTACACATTAGTGCCTGAATAATCTTGGGCTACTTATACAGCATAACCTGGTATACCTGTGCCTCAGTTTCTTCATCAGTAAAATGGGGGATTCCATACCTACCATCGTGGGTGGTTAGGAGAATAAAATGACATAAAAGCACTCAGCACACTGTGGGCATATTGGAAGTTTGCCACAAATGCTAGCTTCTCAGAGCATCAGGAGAGAGATGCTGTGGTTTGAAGAGGTGGGGTATAGAGGTCAGTGGTTAGACTGCCTGACTCAGGACCCTACCCGCCACTGCCTGTGCCTCACTAGAGGACTAGAAGTCAAATTGCTTAACCTCTCCAGGCTTTAGTTTCCCTTTCCATACCACAGGAAGCCACCTTCTAGTGAGAAAGCAATAGACCTTAACAACAATACCAGTTTGTAATTTGAGGGCTTTGGGGCATTAGCATTAACTAAATAGAGGTCTTGCTGAGACAACAACAGAGCCACCTGGCATGTGGACATTTCTGGATTAGATCACAAGATCCTCCAGTGACAACCCAACCCAACATAATTTTCCACCATTGTCTTTAAAGTGCTAGAGGCTTGAGGGTGAAGTTTGTAAGTCTCCCTTCTGATTCTACCCCTGGCCTGCTTCATCTCAGGCTTCCCAAGATCCAACCCCTATATTATTTTTTAAATTAAAAATTAAATTAGTTTTAAATTTTCTGCAAACTTTTAAAATACACTTTTCTTTAAAACGTGCAGCCTATTCTCCTCCCTCTTGAATGTGAGCCAGACTTCTCTCTAAAGAATAGAATGTGGTGGAAGTGAAGCCATGTGACTTCTGAGGCTAGATCATAAAAAGGATAGCCTCTGCCTGCATCTCTTTCTCCTGGGTCTCTCACCCTGGGGGAAGCCAGCGGCCATATCATGAGGACACTCAAGCATCCTCAGAAGAGGTCCACGAGGAGAGGAATTGGGTCTCCTTGCCAACAGCTGGCACCATCACACCCATACACCCATTATATAAGTAAGCCACCTTGGAACTGGCTCCTCCAGTCCCAATCAAGCCTTCAGATGACTGCAGCCCAGCCTACATCTGGAGTGCAATCTCTTGAGAGACCTCAAGCCAGAACCACCCTGCCAAGCCTCTGTTAGATTCCTGACCCCCACATACTGTGTTTATTATTTTTTTATTATGTATGTTTTTTATTATTATGTTAAACTATTCAATTTGGGGGTAAATAGATATGTGGCAATAGACAATGAATACACTCCATCTCCTTGATGTATCTCCATCTCCCTGAAGTTAAATGTAGCTTGGATACCCTGCTTGCATCATCCTGGCCAGTCTGTCTGCTGTCCTGGGTGAAGGCAGCAGGGGATGCCAGGTTGGGAGCAGTACTCTGAGGACAAAGAACTTCAGCTCCTGGAGAAAAGTTGACCCGACCTTTTATCCTACAAAGGGCTCAGCAGAGAAGCTGCCAGTGGTGTCAGCAAGTGATTGCTACTTCTCAAAGAATGGGGAGGGTCCTGAGACCCTGAGCGTAAAAGTAGAGCATCAAATGCAGGCCTCGTTTCCAGAGGATCTCCAACTGGATGACCACTCTGCCATCAACCACAGCTAGGATAAACGCGGACACACCTGGCCCACTCCACCCCCCATGCTTAGCAAACTCGCTTGTGCAGAATACAGGTGTTTTCAGTAAACGTAACCAGTAAGCTGAGTGCTCGGAGTCCTAACCACATGCATTAACCCCTCTTTTTCCTCTTCTCTAGATGCTAGTGTTCTCCAAGCTTCTGTCTTCATTAGGAGTGGAGGAAGTGCAAGAGAGAACATTCCTGAAAAGTAGCACCTTTCATTTTTTAAAGTAATATATTGCATGTCAATATTAAGACTGATGAAAATTTGTTAAAAGATTTTACAATTGTTGCAAGAGAAAAAAAAAGCAGCAGCAGTACTGTAAGATGTGGGGAGACGGTTTTCAAAGGATGGCACCTTTTTCACATACTTGCCCTTCACCAATCAGAAATTGAATCCCTGGCCCTAGGCAGGCACTCTGTGATATTAGAACCTGAATACACCTCTTTCCTCATCTCTCCTCTCACTCCTGCCTGTGATACTTAAGGGATCTTCAACTCCCCCATTGCTCCAAATACTACCTATATTCTAATGACTTGCCAGAAAATAGCTCCAAGCTGAGTTCCCTACTGAGGTTGAGACCCCTTGCATCTCTGATATGGCAGACAAGGCTAGTCACAATTTTGTCTGAGCCTCATCTCCTGCGACCTCACCCTAAACCCCTATGTTGGAGCCCAACTATTAGAGTTTATCTGTTATTTCCTATGGCAGTGACTGCAAATTACCAATCAAAATCCATCTCCATTCTTTCTTTCTAAGAGAATCTAGCTAAAAGACCATGATTCCAAGCCTTCGTGCAACAGGAGGCCGTGCAATTAAGTTCTGGCAGGGATGTCTATACAGAAGTGAAATGTGAGACTTCTGAAAAGCTGTTTAAAGGAAACTGACTCAGCTGATTCAGCTGAAGGGAACGGCCTAGGTCCTTCTCTCCCTTTCTTATTTCTGCTGCCCAGAATTGGGATATGATGGCTGGAGCTCCTGCAGCCATTCTGGACCATGCGATGACCTTGAGAATGAAAGCCATGTGCTAAGGATGTGGAACAGAAAAGCAGAATATTCAAAAATATATGGCACCATTTTGTACCAGATTCTGTTCAAAACACATTTCCTTTATTAAATCACTTAATCCTTAGATCTATCCTCAAAGCAATCCTCAAAGATAGATACTTTTATTATCCTCATTTTACAGGAAACAGAGAGGAAAGGTAACTTCCTCAAAATCTCATGGCCTGAAAAGGAACTAAAACTCAGGCCAGTGTGACTCTGGAGTCCATGCTCTAAGCAGTCATCTTGCATTGCTTGGGTTCCTTATGACTCAGGAACTACCTACCACACGAGCCCCGGGCTGCCTAGCTCTGCACTTCTCTTGTGTATGAAAGAAATAAACCTCTAGCTTGCTTAAGCCCCTGCTATGTTGAGTTTTCTGTTGTTGGCTGCCAAGACTATGCCTACCTGATACATTCTCTAAATTGATTTTCATGCTTCCAGGCACTTGTTCAAACTGTTCCTTCTGCCTGAAATGTCCTTTCCATTGTACACTCCTCTGTTAGCACACATCATACGCAGAACAACATCACAGCTATTTCTTTACCCATCTGTCTTCCAAGCTAGATGGTCACCATCCAGAATGGAGGGAACACTGCCTTATAGTCTGTTCTCATAAAATTTAACCTGGTCTGGCACATAATAAGTGCTCAATAAATGTTCCCCGAATTTAATTTAATTGGGGGAAATGTCAGTCTTATACAAAAGCAGGATAAAGTGGTGTGACATCATGTATGTTGGAGTGTTACTCCCCTTCCCCTTTCTCCCAACCAGGGTTACCCCAAATCCTCTTACTTGTTTCTCGATCCTTCCACTAAGTTTGCTTTTTGTTCCACAGTGAAATGAAACTTACTTTTAATGAGCACTCCGTGTATTGTGGACATTTCAGATGTGATTTCATTCTCTACAACACTGAGAGGTTTTCTAGAGATGAGAAAACTGAGGCTCTCAGAGAGATCAGGTGATTCTCCCAGGATCACATAGCTGATAAGGGGCAGATTTAGGCGAACCCAGAACTATCTTATGCCATACACTCACATTATGATAGCTATTGTTTTAAAACACAGTGTGTAGCATCAAGAGTACTAGTCTGGGATTCCATAACCCTAGTTTCTAGTCAAGCCTCTTAACTCTGGTTTGGTCTTAGTTTTCTCAGCTATAAATTATGGGGTGATCTCTGAGGACCCTTCCAGTTCTGGCGGTGCATGATTCTATGACTTAAAAACACACACTAAGTTTAAGTATTTTTTTTTTTTTTTGAGAGAGAGAGAGTCTCGCTCTGTCACCCAGGCTGAAGTGCAGTAGCGCGATCTTGGCTCACTGCAACCTCCACCTCCTGGGTTCAAGCGATTCTCCTGCCTCAGCCTCCAGAGTAGCTGGGATTACAGACACATGCCACCATGCCCAGCTAGTTATTTGTTTGTTTGTTTGTTTGTTTTAGTAGAGATGGGGTTTCACCATATTTGCCAGGCTGGTCTCGAACTCCTGACCTCAAGTGATCAAGTGATCTGCTTGTCTTGGCCTCCCAAAGTGGGAATTACAGGCATGAGCCACTGCGCCTGGCCAAAAGTCTCTTTTACGTAGGAAAGTTTTATATAGGAAATTCCAGAGGGCAAAAGATAAACAAAGGTTGCAACTAGGGGGCTCTGAATATAGACGCAAGCTTGGTGTTGATTCTGCTAGAAACTGACTCTGCTTGGCTGCCAAGATCTCAGAAGTCCATCAAGCACAGCCCCTGTCCTCATATCATTTCCGACATAGTCACCCATCTGAGCCAACAATAGGACAGCAAGAAGGGCATTTTCTGGGAGAAGCCAAGTCTGCAAACAGATCTCTTTCACCAGAATCCCTAGGTATGGGGGTGTTGGTCTAGAAGTAGTGGGCTCCTGTGGACCTGTGCATATTGGCATTCACTTGTGGAGCTCCTGCTGCATCAAGAATTCCAGGGAGGGTGTCACCTTGGGAGTCTGGGAGAGGTGGAGTGAGTGTGAACAAATATAGTGTGTGCTCTTGCAGGAAACAGAGTGCTGGAAAAATCCCTGAGGGGGTTCCAAGAGCCATAGAATGCTAAATGCAAACAGGCAGGCAGACAAGCAGGCCACTGCCTCTTTGCACTCCATGACTCTCCGCAGGACATCCCTGTGCTCCTCCCCGGGCGTGGGGACCCATTCAAACCCATGGCCCTTCTGCTGCAAGAGTCCTGAGCTCAAATCCAGCTTCGGTGACACTGTCATGTGAATCTAAAATTCAAATTTGTCTCTCCAGATTGCTATTTATTATACAAACTGAACTAAATGAAATGATTCTTCTACTCAAATACATCATCTCTAGTTTGCCACACATATCTGATAATAATCAATAGTGACATTGTACAGCCCTTTACAGCTCATAAATCACTCTCACATCCATTACCTCATTTGGGCCTCCCATCAGCTGAGTTGGAAGAATTACATTGAATCACATGAAATTGCTGATGTTCAGTTGGTTTTGACCGGCAAAAATGGCACTTTAATGTTTCAACGTAATATATGTGCTTTAGCTGTCTTTTTGCCGATGAGGAAACTGAGGCTTTTAATCGTGTATAACTTGTCCAAGATTTTTAATAAGTGATAGAAGTGGAACTGTATCTCTGATTCTGATTCCAGACATCATTTATTCATCCCGTAAGAACTTATTGAGAGCTTGCGATGTGCCAGGCACTTGCTGGGAACTAAAGACACCAAGGGGGAAGAGTGTCCTTATGCTGACTGCCTGGGCACGTACATAAAATTTGGGGGCTGTATAGGGAAAACAGCACTCGCTGGCAGCAATGGCACACAGTGAGCAGTCCTTCTAGGCCAGGCCCACTTCTGCTTTCATATTTCTGCTTATGTATTATTTACTTTAAAAATATATTGCATATATATATAAAAATAATATAGATATCTATTTTTTGAGATGCAGTATATATATTTATATACACATATATATTTTGAGATGAAATATATATGTATGTGTGCATATATACATGTACATATATATATATTTTTTTAATTTTTGAGATGGAGTCTTGCACTGGCTGGAGTGGCATGATCTCGGCTGACTGCAATCTCTGCCTTCCAGGTTGAAGCTATTCTCCTGCCTCAGCCTCCCGAGTACCTGGGACTACAGGCGAGTGCCACCATGCCTGGCTAATTTTTGTATTTTTAGTAGAGACAGGGTTTCATCATGTTGGCCAGGCTAGTCCCGAACTCCTGACCTCAGGTGATCCACCCACCTCAGACTCCCAAAGTGCTGGGATTACAGGCGTAAGCCACCCTGCCTGGCCCTACTTAAATATTTATGTTGTATTATTTTAAAACCTAATTATTATTTTATTACTAATAATATTTATATACTAATCCTCACACCAACCTTGCCTACTCTACAGGTGAGGAAATTGAGGCACAGTAAAGTTATATAATATGTCCATGGTCACATGATTAGTAAGTAACCAAGCCAGGATTGAAGCCCAAGCAGTCTGGCTCTGGAGTGTACTACAGTAACCATCCTGCATCTATCTGCCTGGGCAAATCTGGGAAGAATTCTGGGAGGAGGTGACCTCTGAATTGAGACCTGGAGGACAAATAGGGCAGAGTCCGTCTGGGCAGAGGAAAAAACATAGACAAAGGTTCAGAAATCTGAAGAAAAAAGGCATGCTTTTGGGAATCAGCCTGGAGCATAAAGTATTAGGGAAGAAAGTGGTAAGAGATGAGGTTGGCTAGATAGACAAGGGGCAGGTATTGCAAAGGGTTTTTATTTTATCCCATAAGCAATGAGGAGCCATTAAAATTCTTGTCAGGGGAGTGACATGATTAGATTAGCCTGCTAGCAAGATCGCTTAGAGGGCAGAGTGGGAGATGTATTGGAGGTGAGAGAAAGACTATAAGTTATTGTAATTTGGGGGTATGAGTTCATCCACAGACCCCTTCTCTAAACCACCTTGCCCCTAATTCTCCTATCATGATTTCTCCCAGTCCCTGGCCATCTGCTCAATCACTAGCTGTTACTCATGAATCACATTAGACGCTTACCTCGGCCCATGTCTTTTTTTGAGAATAGTGGTCACACTGTACTGCTGGAAGGATGTGCCTCTCTGCTGTCCTTTGAGGCTGGTCCTGAGGGCGGGTCTAAGGCCACAGCAGTCCACCGCTATGTGATGCCAGCACATTGTGCAGAGCCACCTGTAAATCAGGGTCCAGTTGTTCCTCCATAGTCAACAGGTCACAGGAGACTCCCCATGAAGCTACAGGTATGTGCGTGGGGTGGCAGTGTAACAGGAACAGGGGTGTTGGGAGAGTGAAGCACATGTGACTTGCTCGTGCTGTCACGACCTGCTTGACCCAGTTCCAAATAAACTGTTCCCACCTGATGATGTGGTGGTTCTTGGCATGCCCTTCTTGGCTTGTTGATGAGATCATACCCAATTCTGGATGAGCCACTTGAGTTGCATGGTCACCAGGTGGATTGTATTCAGTCTATGAGGTCTAGTAGAAAGTCAAGAGCTGTTTCTTACATGAATAATTACTGCAAAGAGATGATGTCCTTGTCCCAAAACTCCAGGGGTCCTCACTGTGATTCTCCCATTGGTACTTTCCAATGACTCCATATGGAAGCCTGACCTGCCACAGACATTGATCATCATTGCATCTGCTGGGTCATGAGAGGCACGGGACGGAGCGGCTTGCATGGCAACCTGGACGTGCGACAGAACCTTTTCTTGCTTTGGGCCCCTCTCAAAGCAGAAGCCATTAGTGCATTAATCTCAGTTATTCCCCATGGCTGTGGAAGGGCTCCAGAGACTCCTACTTGGTCCTTCCTATGGAAATAGCCCTTACTTCATGGGTCAGAAGCCAGGGTGGGGAGTCTGCCAGTTGAGGTTATTTACTCCAATAGTTTAGTCAGGAACTGAGAAAATAACTATGGGATGGCTTAAGTGCCCTACTGGGTCTACCATGACACAGACTCAGGTAGAAATCCATTTATCACCTGGCCTTCAAAAGCCTCATGCTAACCCATGGATAAAGGGTTCTGGGCCCCCCAGGTTTGATGTTATACAAGATCCAGTGTCAATAATTCTTGAAAGGTCTGGGTCATTCAGTTACCCTGATCAATACATAGTTACCCTGGTAAATGGCCACAGCCCCCTTTAGGGGAGCTGGAATAAGACTCACAATGCATTCCTGTGCTGTTATTGTGGCACCTTCGCTCCAGAGTACCTGGCCTTCCTATTGTTAAAAACTCCATGTCCGTGAACTGAATCAGGGATGGAAAGAAGTGAGGAGCCATGATCCTCCATCATAGCTCAAATCAGGTCTCTATTTGCCAGTCCTGGAGTTTGGGGGAGTTAAACAATTGGATGAAGAGGAACAAAAAGGAAAAAGGCAGACATCTCCCTTGTTCGCTGGGTGAGGTTGCCGTCTTCTCTTGGTCTGCTGTTGCAGCTTCTCTGGCCAGTCCTCGAGCCCCTTCTGGGCAGGTATCAAATGCTGGGCATCTGCTCTGTATGTGAGCCCTTGGTGGACCCTGTGGGGACCCTGGACTGCTCATTTCCCTGACCCTGGAGATTTAATTTGGGCTCTCCTTGTTTCTCCATCACCCCTCAGTCCCCACTTAATGTCATCAACCCTGGGCTCCAGCTGCTGGCACCCCTTGATGGGCTGCAGTCCTCCTGTGTGATGTCACTGACCACTCAAGACCAGCTCCCTCACCCTTCCCTTTTGTCCACCCGGCTATGGGGAAATCCCTGGGTTGTTACCATGCCAAGTGGTGGGAGGAGGCTGCTTTACTGCCCCTTCCCCCCACAATGCACACACCTCACCTCATCGTCTTTCTCCATGTCTCCTTTCCTTTGCTCAGGTCAGCTAAGCAGACATCCAGCCAGGACAGGAAACACCCATCTTCTCTGCTTCTGTCTCTACAAGGGATCCTCTTGAAGTACCCCTTCTCCTTTCCTCTCCCACAAGGACATGAAGAGAGGGAATGGCTTCTTCTCGTGTACACTACACTCCCTACAGGCTAACACTGTGGGGATGGGGGGTGGCGGTGGTGGTGGTGGTACCCTGCAGTGTGCCCTTTATAGAGGCTATTGACTCTAAATTCAAAATGTGTGGCCAGGCACAGTGGCTCACACCTGTAATCCCGACACTTTGGGAGGCCAAGGTAGGTGGATCACTTAAGGACAGGAGTTCAAGACCAGCCTGGACAACATGGTGAAACCCCGTCTCTACTTAAAAAAAAAAAAAAATTAGCTGGGCATGGTGGTGTGCACCTGTAGTCCCAGCTACTTGGGAGGCTGAGGGAGAAGAATTGCTTGAACCCGGCAGGTGAAGGTTGCAGTGAGCCAAGATTGTACCACTGCACTCCAGCCTGGGTGACAGAGCAAGACTCCATCTAAAAAAAAAAAAAAAAAAATTAGCCTGGTCTGTTGGTGAGTGCCTGTAATCCCATCTACTTGGGAGGCTGAGGCACAAGAATTGTTTGAACCCAGGAGGCTGAGGTTGCTGTGAGCCAAGATGCCACTGCACTCCAGCCCGGGTGATGGAGTGAGACTCTGTCTCAAAAAAAAAAATTAGGATGTGTGTACTTAGCATCTGCTATTCTAAGCATTGACTTTAACTATAATTCCGACAGCAAGACATGTCCTGTTAGACATCCTGATGAACATGGGGAAAGTAAACTCTCCTGGGTTTTCTCAGAGGGAATAGGTGGGTTTCACATAAATCCATTTCTATCTTCTAAGTTCTATGCATTTCTTCCCTACATTCAAGGGATTTCTGGCTTCTCAACTCCATTTAGTTGGAATCAATGTGGAGCCTATGTTTCAGCTAACCAAACAGAATTAAAACCACTCCTGGCAACTTAGAAGAGAACATTCAATGTAGAATTTCTAGCAAATGTCCCTAAATCTTCAAATCCAGGTACTTCAATACTCTATTGTTCTCTCCTTGGTTTTATCTTTTTTACAATCTATTCCTACATGAATTTTCCAGATCTTTGATGATTCAAATTAATAATGTCATACAACACTTGTGGTGTGTATGTTTTCTTCTCCAGAGTTTAACTATGTAATTCACCACCACCACCACTGCCCCATGCTGGAATGTCTCTAATTATTTTTTCCAGTATGGAGATAAAAAGAGTAGTGGCTCCTCCCCTTGCAAGTAGCTCCATAAGGTGGGTTCATATAAAGTTTCCAAGCACTCTAGTGAAGGGATAAGCTTCACTGGACAGAAGGGGAGGAGCTACTGCTTTTGGCAAGACAGACTCAGCCTGGGTGAGAATCTCAAGGTACTACAAGCCCAGTCAAATCTTCCCATATATCCTTGTCGCAACTGTTGTGGTCCCCCTCTTTTCTGATCAATCATTTCTATCTTTCATATTAGAAATGTGGAGAAGCTGTGATTTTTAACTAGATTTATAATTTGACCACCTGTAGGATCAAACTTTGGGACTGGTTTTGACTATCTCAGTCCTGCAACTATGAACCATAAGACATCATTCTGAACTGAGTGTGGTGGTGCATGCCTGTAATCCCAGCTACTTGATAGGCGGGATGATGCTTAAGGCCAGGAGTTCGAGACCAGCCTGAGCAACATAATTGTTACAGGATCTCTGGGGTGTTGATTTTTCTGGCTGGAAACCTCTGTGGCCACAGCACTTTTGTCCAAGTTCTTGTCCTGCATCCAGGAAGAATGAGGTACACAGACAAGTGAAGTGTGAAAAAGGCGAAGAGTTTTATTTAGTGTTAGAACAGCTCAGAGGAGTGGGTAGCTCCTCTCTGTAGGCAAGTCCTCCCGACGAGTATTCAGCTCTCAGCAGAGAGGAGGCCCTGGAGAGGGGGGCTCCTCTCTGCAGGCAAGTCATTTGGATATCTCTGCAGGTCTCTGAAGCTCTCAGCAGAGAGGGTAACTCCTCTCTGCCAGTTGGCCCATCCCATCCCATGCCATCCCATCCCATGCCATCCCATCCCATGCCATCCCATCCCATGCCATCGGATCCCATATATGTCTCTCCGCCCATCCCAGTCTCTCTGCCCTTTTCGTCTTCTGACTATCTTCTGCCCTGCTCTGACTGAGCCCAGGGCTTTTATGGACCTCAGAGGGGAGGAAGTGCGTGCGTGGTCCATGGGTGGCCAAGGGTGGCCCTGAAGAGGCACCACTCCAGTCAGCAGGACTGGCAGCCCGGCCCCCAGCCTTCAGGCCCTCCCTGACCCAAAGGTGGGGCCTTATTGGGGACCCGCCCCTTTCTCACGCCCTGGAATCAATCTGCCTTCCGCTGCCATTTATGGCCCCCGGGCTCAGCCCCGACCCCGGCTCCAAGATCAGAGCAGGCGCTGGGAGTGGAGAGGAGCCAGGCAGCAGGAGAAGACACCCCAGAACCTGCAGGGACAGGGGTTCTTCCTGGGTCCCCGAGGGTGCAGGCTGCAGGGACATCCGGCTCCTGAGCCTGGGAGGGCGGGGCAGCCACACCAGGGAAGGCAGATCCTACCTGCTCCCGGCCCTCCCCGAAGGGCACAGAGAGGCTGCCATTCACAGCTGCAGTTTGGGCTGCTGTAGCCCGTCCCAGAAGAGTGGGGTTCCTGCCTGTTCCATAGAGCAGGAGGCCTGGGTCTGTAGCTGCGTGTTGGATCTACAGCAGCACCCGGGGAGCACCCGTCCCAGCTCAGAAGGGGCGGGGTTCCCACTGGCTCCATAGAGTTTGCAGCCCCAGCTGCGCCTCCCTGCTGCAACCAGCGTGATGACAACAGCCTCTACCATCATAGTAAGACCTCGTTTCTAAAAATAAATAAATATGAACCCCATTCAGTAGGTGTTAGAAAGTCCCTGGGTTTCTGCCTACGACCTGGGCTGAAATTCTTGCGTTTGAGTTTTTCATTTTCTCCTTAAGCTTCTCAGGACTGGAAGAAGCAACTGTACTGCCAACCCCCATCTCCCACCTCCCACTTAGTCCTTTAACTCCTCTTCTCTTCACACACTTTCAGGCAGTAGCTTGGGCTCTCCTGAAAGAAGGCTCGAGACAGATTTGGCTGCAGGTCGTTTATCTGGGCTGTCTGTCAAAAAGCAGATGAGGGAGCAGGGAGAGGGAGACAGGAAAGGATGGAAAATTATTATAACAAAGGGAGCATGACTGAGCTCCTTAATGTGTGGGCTCATTCCCACTGGGGGTCTTCTGAAACATGTTGCAGAAAGTAACTCAGAATTGTCCTGGGAAGGAAAAGAATCGGAGCATTTATTCACCAGTTCCCATCCCACCTGGGTTGAGGTTTGCCTTCAAGGATATTAAGTTTCCCCGACTTGGGGCTAGCTGCACTGATGGCCTCTGAAGGGTCTTTCCTGGCTTTGGAGAAAGACTTGCAACAGGAAAGCAGAAAGAGAAACTGGCACATGCTTGAACAGATCATCACAGCTGCACTGAAATCAGGAGAACAAGGGGGACATGGCACAGACAACAAGACCATCTGCTATGGGACCTCCGTATCCTTGCCTGAAGTGGGTTTTTTAATCTGGGACTGCAGGTGGTAACTTTAGGAGCTGTTTTCGTCACTTGGGCCACAGGCTGCTAGAGTTCACGGCTGGGTTTTCACTGCATTCAGCTCCAACTAGGCGGATAGCAAGCCCCGACACCCCTCATTTCTCTGAGGGTCTGTTTCCTGTCACCCTTTAAGACACCAATTTTTATATTTGTTCAGGTTCCTGATTGCAAACATCAGGACTGACTTAGACTGATGTAATCTGAAAAAGATTTATTGAAAAAGCACTGGGTAGCTCACAGAGTTGCTGAGATGACTAGAGTACCATGCTCAAATAACAGGCAGGAACGGGAGCAGCCTGACCTCTGGCAAGACAGCCCTCCACTCAGAACGTACTGAGGGTCTTTCAGATACTGGCCTGGGGCTGTTCTGCTGAGATCTCAGTTGAACACATCCAGGAAGAGTAGATCAATCAAACAAACCATTGAGTAAGAGAACAGAGAATGTTACTGGTCTGGAGACCCCAGGGAAGGAGGGTGCCTGCTGAACAGGTGTGGAAAGGAGGCACTGGAAGCTGGAATTCCAGGCTGAGGTCAGCAGCAGGCCCTCTGCACTCACACCCAGGCACTCTTACCACTGCAGGGATTAGAGAGGGCTCCTCTTCCTTCTTGGACCTCAGGACACAGGCTTTTACTTCCCATCCTCTTATATACTTTTATTCTAAAAAAGGTTATTAGAATTAATAAGCTCAGTCATTCAGACTGTAAATCCACTTTGCTATAGGGAAAGAAAATCTTTAAAATATGTACACATTAGATCCTGTGGAGTAATTTACAGGTACACAGCCTGATCATTGAATCCAGGTTGGCAACCACCTAAGTCTGATTTTCACCATTAGCTTCTAATGAATCCACCCTCCCGGAAGCCCCACCTTCCCCACTAGTGGCACTTGAGTCTCATCTGCATGCCCAGTCCTGCCTCAATCTCAGATGCATCCAGGCCTCAGTCATAGTGAGTTTAAGGAGTCCTACCTGGTCCAGGAGATCAGTCACCCAGAACTGCCCTGACCTCATGACCTACTTCTAGGGCCTTATGTCCAAGTTCTCACCAAAAACCCCTACCTGGGCCTGAATATCTGCCTAGGAAACCTGGTAAGAACCAAGTTCCTCCAAGGCTGAGGCCCGGCCTACTGTCATTCATCTTCCCAGAGTTCTTAATCCTATCATTCATCCCATAAATCTTGCTGAGGGCCCAGCCTGCTGTCAGTTCCCATGGATGCTGACCACCTGCCCATTTGACTCTCCCTTGGTGCCCGAAACCTCACCATCCCAACCACACACAATAGTCAAGCACCGCTGGGACCCTCTCTTTTTCCCTTTGATAGGCCACCTATGCCCCCACACACACTCAGAGTACACACCCTGGCTGGAATGTCTCCCACCGTCCATAGCAGTGCCTGCCCACTGTCCCCCAGTGAGTGGGACTGGTTTCTCTATTCTGATCTCTCCTCCTCGGCCCCCTTTCGCTGCTGACTGAGTTCCAGACTCCCATTTATTATAACACAGTTTGTTCCTTTCCTTGAGCCTACCTCCTTATAATTCATGCCAGCGCTAGATAACAGTTCTTTTGTGCTGGTCTCCAGTAATGAACAATCCATTGATTTCAGGTAAAAAGCTGCTCTCTTTACAAGAGAATGGCTTCAGTTGGGTTGTTTATTCATATGAGAAAATAGCCTTTCTCTAATCTGTATGCTATTACGTTTTATTCATTCACTTAATTCATATTTGTTGAGCAACTACTATATAATCAGCTACTGTGTTAAGTCCTAGGAATATATACATAATTCAGGCATGGTTCTTACCCTCAAAGAGCTTATAGTCTAGAAGAATGAAATGTCTTATATCAAAAGAAGTACAAAACAACATGTTAAGTGCTATTTTATTTGAAGCATAAGTAGAACATGATTTATTTTTAAAATGATTTTTAGTACTATAGGGGATATTTGAGTAGGCTGATGAGCCCAGAAAAGACTGGGACCCAGTGAGAGGAAGACTTGAAAATGTTATAGGTCCCCACCTCCTAAGCAGCACCCCACGGTGGGGGAAGGGGGCAGCTACCAGATGAGGGGAGGAATGAGAGGAAAGAAGCCAAGGAGCCTCCAGAAGTGGATGGAAGTGAGACTATGAGCTAAATTTAAAAATAATTAAACCCCAGGTATGTCAATCGTCATTACTCAGCAAATGAACACTCTAACAGATAATTATTCTAGGTATCAGAAATGCATTTTATATGACCAGAAACCAAACCCAAGGAGAGAGTCTATGGAGTTAAGGAAAAATTAGTTGCTTCTCCAATGTCTTTAGAAGGCGTACAGGATGGAGTTAAGTTGCTGGAGCAGGTCAAGTGCTAAGAACCATCTCATGTGATGCAGACCAGAAAAATTAACAACAAATAATACGTAAAAGCTAGGCTTCATTAAAAACAAAACCAAAGCAAAAAAACTCATCCATTTGTTCTTTATTTTAGAATCATTTAAACATTTTTTAAAATGAGGTAAAATTTGCATAACACGAAATTAACCATTTCCAGTGAAAAATTCAGTGGCATTTAATACAGTTACAACATTGTGCAATGACCATCTTTAGCCAGTTCCAAAACATTTTCATCATCCCCAAAGGGTCTCCATTAAGCAGTTACTCCGCAGTCCTGGGCAACCACCAATCTTCTTTCCATCTGTATGGGTTTCACTATTCTGGATATTTTATGCAAATGGAACCATGCAACATGTGACCTTTTGTCTGGCTTCTTTCACTTAGCATAATCTCCCACATTGTAGTATGTATCAACACTTCATTCCTTTCTATGGCTGAACAATATTCCACTGTATATCTGTACCACAGTTTGTTTATCCATTCATCCCATCGATAAGGATTTGGCTAGGGTGAAGAGTGCTACTATGAACATGTGTGTTCATGTATTTGTTTGAGTACCTGTTTTAAATTCTTTTGTGATTGTGCCTAGGAGTAGGATTGTAGTATTATATGATAATCCTATGTTTAACTTTTTGAGGAACCAGCCACTTATTCATAAACAGGATATTGCTTTAGACCTGCCAAAAAATTGTAGAGAAAAAGGAAAATAGGACTTCTACAAGCCCATTCCTGGGGAGGTGGAGGTATGTCCTGCTGACTGGTCGTCAAACCCAATTCTTCATCTCCCTGAACACACAGCTAGGTTACATTTCCCAGCATCACCTGCTGCTGGGGGTTGGGGGCATGTGTCTCCATTTCTGCCAGTAAAATATCAGCACAAGTCATGTGTGGCAATTCTAGGCTTGGCCCATGAAAACCACATGCAGGCAATCCTCCATGCCCTGTCCTCTTCTGCAGGCTCCATGCGGAGAAGCCACAGGATGAAGATGGAGAAGCCACAAGATGAAAGGAGCCTAGGGTCCAGAATCACCATTTGGAGGTGACCTGCCACCAATTGGTACCATTGGTTTTAGGCTGTAAGTGAGTGAAAAAGCAACTGTTCTTGTCTGGAACCATGAGCATTGATGAGAACTCCATCACAGCTGCTAGCATTACTTGACCCTTATTCTAAAGGCAAAAGAGAAGGCCACACCTTGCTCAGAAAGACCTGATGTGTGGGGCTAGTGTGAGGGGTCAAAGACCGAGGAGAGGCCAGAAGGCCAAAGCAGCTTGAGACTGGAGTGATTTGAACTCATGGTCTTTCTGGGTCACACTCAGAAAAAGATCCAGAGACTGGCCTCTAGAAAGCTTCAACATTCTACCAGGCCAGCATCAGGGCCAGCCTGAGCTATGACTGGCTGTAAAGAAAGAAATGAGGCCTCTGCACCTAGTAAATTGTTTCAATCAGGAAAATTGTGAGTTAAAAAAAAAAAAAATGACTAGACTAAACAGACTTGAGCTTCCTTAGACTCAGAAATCTGTTGATGCTCCTCTGTTTTTATGCTTTGTTGCTTTCTTTGATAATTTCCCATCTGTCTTCTTTTAGTTTCTTCAGAAATTTCCATTTGAAAATTCCAAATCAAGCTGAGTCGGATAGGGGATGGCATTGTCGTGGCAAACTCAGGCCAGCTCTGCAGGGGCGGAAAAGCACCCCTAGAGGCTAGGTGAGGTAGTGCAGGGACTGGTGTTTCTCAATCTGGTATCTTGGTTTTTGGATCAGGCAATTTTTTCACCTGCAAGAGTTTCAGGCTGCTTCTTAGCATCCCTAGCCCTGCCCTCTACATGGCAGTAGAGCCCCACTTGTGACAACTACAACTCTCCTAGGCATTTCCAAACACTCCTAGGCAGGGCCAGTACCCTAAACCCAGGCTGAGAACCAGTGAATGGAAGAAGGGAAGACCACATAAAAATAGAAAATTCAGAAATCTAAAGAAGACCATAAGGGACTCCTGAAATGTACCCTACCTTCCTCGTAGCAGGGCTCTTCTGTAGCACCATCATAAAGACTCTCTCCTCTTTTTGTTTGTTTTTGTTTTGTTGGTTGGGTTTTGTTTTGTTTTTGTCTTTTGTTTTGAAACAGGGTCTTGCTCTGTCACCCAGGCTAGAGTGCAGTGGCAGGATCACAGCTCACTGTAACTACGACCTCCTAGGCTCAAGTAATCCTTCCACCTCAGCCTCCTGAGTAGCTGGGACCACAAGTGTGCCCCACCATGCCTGGCTATTTTTAATTTTTTGTTTGTTTGTTTGTTTTTGCTTTTGTAGAGACAGGGTCTCCTTATGTTGCTCAGGCTAGTCTCAAACTCCTGGGCTCAGGTGATTTGCCCATTTCAGCATCCCAAAGTGCTGGGATTAAGGTCATGAGCCACTGCATATGGTCTCTCTCTCTCTCTTAAATTTATCTCTAGACTATTCCATCCTCCTTGTTGTTCACTCAGTTTCTAACCAGTTACTCCCTATCCACAGTGTGGATCAAAATTTTGTGATTTTCAGCCAGGCTCAGTGGCTCACACCTGTAATCCCAGCATTTTGGGAGGCTGAAGTGGGCAGATGGCTTGAGCTCAGGAGTTTGAGACCAGCCTGGGCAACATAATGAGACTTCATCTCTACAAAAAATACAAAAATTAACCAGGCCTGATGGCGCACGCCTGTGGTCCCTACTACTCAGGAGGCTGAGGTGGGAGGATCACCTGAGTCCAGGGAGGTCGAGGCTGTAGTGAGCCATGATTGTGTCACTGCACTCCAGCCTGGGTGACACAGTGAAACCCTGTCTCAAAAACAAAAAATTCTCATTTTTATTTTCTCGAAAAAGTGCTTTTTCCCCAGCCTTAAACTAAGCTTGTCAAACCCATGGCCCGTAGGCCACATGTGACCCCAGATGGCTTTGAACGCAGCCCAAGTCAAATTTGTAAACTTTCTTGAAACATAATGAGTTTTGTGGGGAGCTTTTTTTGCAATTTTTTTTTAGCTCATCAGCTATTGTTAATGTTGGTGTATTTTATGTGTAGCCCAAGACAATTCTTCTTCCAATGTGGCCCAGGGAAGTCAAAAGATTGGACACCCCTGCCTTAGACCTTCCTGGTGTCCTGCTGGCTTATTATCAGCTGTTGATCCATCACAGGATCCAATATGTGTCCAGAGCCCACCTTCAGAGCAATATTTGGGGTATCCAGAGCCCACTCTTCAGAGCAATATTTGGGGTGGTGATCAAGGTCATAAAGGCCCTCAGGGTTAGGAGAACAGCACTGGAGAAGACTGGGGGCAAGAGGAATCCCGGAGCACTGGAGAGATAGGGACAGACAGTGTGGCTGCAGACTCCATACTGGAGTGCACTGGGACAGATGTGAGAGAGTCAGGCTGGAGGCAAATGATAATGGTCTCATTCCTGACCTGGACAATGGGTAGGAGGAAAATGCCCAGTGCTTTTTAGTAGAGCTTAGAGGTGTGGGCCTCTCATGATGATGATACCCCAGGAGATCTGTATCCTTGGGGCATAGAGGGGAGGAACTGAGTTCAAAAGCCAATGCCAGATGAAAGGAGAGGATGGCATCTTCTTGCCTATAATTCTTCTGAGAGTCACCTAGTTAGAATCAGATGCCTGATGTAACAATGAATACGAGGAGTTACTCTGGGAAGAGACCCTTGAGAGCTGGCTAAGAGGGGAGCACAGTAATTTATCTCAGGGTGGCTGAGTCAGGGTGCCCACCAACACACTGAAAACCCTTCAATGAATCACACTAACTGCATTTACTGGTTAATTCAATCAGGCAATTGGTTTGACTCTCTCCCCATTACCATTTTCTCTTAATTATAATATACGTCTCCCCTCTTCCTTGCACATGTTTTAACATTTCTGAAATGGGAATGTGTCTTAAAATAGACCTGCATGCTTATTGTAAAGTTTCTTTTTGAGGCAGCTGTTAAATCAATGATGCATCTTATAATCAATGGTATATTAGAATAAAGAAAATAGGGTAATTACCAGAATTGATTTCCCGTTTTGATGTATTAGAGATAAGATTATTTATTGGGTACCTGGAAACACCCGTGCTTCCTCACACATGCACGTCAGTTTGTGGGCAGCTTCAGCAGGCCCCGCATATGCTCACATGTGTGGTCACCACCTTTGGGATTTGGATGCCATCAGACCCTCAGGGAGCCTAGAGAAATGCACAATATGCTAAATCTCACCCTCCCTTTGTAAATGTCATGAAGAAATTGCTCTTGGCCCACTCTACTGCTGACTGTGCTGCTGATTGATCTCAGTGAGGGGCAATGACGCTATACCTGGCAGGAAATGAGTCCTAGCCAATGAGATTCAGGCAGGCAGATTTAATGATTGCTGCCAACATAGAAGCATCCTGGAGCTGGGCACTCCCCATCTGGCACAGCAGCCCTGGCCCTCTCAGGGGCTCAGCCACTGCAGAACAATACAAACTGTTTACCCGTCTGCTCTCACTTCAGGACCTGGCTTGGTTGTCTTCCTGTGATGGCTAATTTTATGTGTCAACTAGACTTAGGGATACCCAGATAGTTGGTAAAACATTATTTCTGGGTGTGTCTCTGAGGGTGTTTCCAGAAGAGATTAGCATTTGAATCAGTGGACTGAGTAAAAACCATCATCCTCACCAATGTAGGCAGGCACCATCCAATCCACTGAGAGCCCAGTTGGAACAAAAAGGTAGAGGAAGAGCAAGTTTACACTCTCTTCTTGAGCTGGATCATCCATCCTCTTTCTCCCTCAGACACTGGAGCTCCAGTTCTCAGGCTTTCAGATTCAGACTGAATTACATCACTGCTTTCCTGGTTCTCCAAGCTTACAGATAGCATATCTCGAGACTTCTCGAGTGAGCCAATTCCCTTAATAAATCTCCTCTGATATATCTACATATCCGATTGGTTCTACTTCTCTGGAGAACTTTGACTAATTTATTTTCCATCCTTCTTCCTAGAAGAAAGGAAGGACGTGGGTGACGAAGTGATCAAGGCTTGCCTCGGGAAGGAGAGAGAGGATGATGGATGATCAGTAAACCCCATCCGTTAGGCTAAGGAGGTGGAGAACGTGAGCAGGTGATCAGATGAGGCAGCAAGACCTCTGTGGGGAGATTCCATCCGAATCTTTCCATCAGAACCTTTCCATCGGTGGGGTGTTCCCTGTCCCAGAGCCTGGACTTGGAAGGAGAAGTGGTACCCAGTGGATGAAGGCTCCTCTTCTCTCTTTGAGCCTCTAGGATTCGCAAGGCATGTAGGCTCGGCTATGTTTGAAAAAGAAAGTCTTTCCTACCACCATTCTACTATGGTTTCTCTGTCCAAGACACCAACCCAATCTAAATTTTATGACCGTGGAAATTTCTGGGACAGAGCATTTTCCTTCTGTCTGGCTCCCCTTTGACAGGTGGCTTTTGTGCTGTGGGATGGGAGGGAGTGAGATGGGTGAGGAAGAAGCTTTGATGGTGATCCAGATCTGTGTGTTCTGACTCCTTTCTTCCAGGCCAGGGAAGAGGGAAACTGACCAAGTGGAGCAAGTGCTGCAGCTGCTGGCAGAGGAGCAGTGGCCCCACTGAAGGACTGTCCCCACCCCCACTGCACAAAAGCTGCAGAGAAGCCCCAAGGAGATTGATCAGCCACCGTCTCTGATTTGTAATTTCACTTAATGCTATTAAGGGGGCACTTTGGGCCATTTGCTGGAGAGGACTGGAAAAGTTCCAGAATCCTTGGCTAATGAATCCCAAGTATTAATCCCATTAGTCTTCCACTGTCTGCTGCTTCTGACTAGGTTTCCCGCTGCACCCTCTCCCAGTCTTCCTTCCCATGGAGAAAGCTCTCTGACCCTCACGGCTCATGGCGTGTTCCCATAAGCCAGAGCTGGCCTTGCTCGCCAGGCTAGTTTTACCAGAAATTAAACAAGTAGCACGGGCTGTCACCCATGCAGGGCGATTGGGATGATTGCTTCAAGAGAATCATGGAGTCTTAGTTTGAGGAGCTCCAAGAGATCATGGAATTCTTTTTCCTCATAGCAGTGATTAATAACCTTAAAGGGCACACAAACAAAATCACCTTCTGCAGAAGGTCTAGGCTAGGGCCCAAGGTATCTGCATTTCTAACAGACATACCTAACATTTTTATGCAGGTGGTCTATGAGCCATACCTGGTGAGATGACAATTCAGTTCTGCTATTTACCTGCTGTGTGATTTGGGGCACATGACATCCTATGAATGACTGGGGCCCCTACTGCTGGTTCTTACATGTTCTGGGCCCCCTGGTTTCTGGCAGGAGGAAAAGCTCCATGGTAATCACTCCACATCCTGCTCCAAATCCTGTGATCTGGGCACACATAGATGAGTCTTTTACTTCATTCATGAAATAGGAAAAAGCAATGGATTGGGGACTTCTGCTTCTGGAGCAATGGAATAGACATGCTTTTCCCTATACCTTCTGCTCAGTACATCTAAACACCCTGGACATTACACATGACACTAACCTAAGGAGACTCTGAAAGGTGGAGGGTAACAGGAAAACTGGCAAGGGACGTTGGGACCTGAGGAAGGACACAATGGTGAGGTCCTCAGATTTTCTTTTTGCCTCATGCATTTCATCAGCAAATAGTAAGAAAACATTTGGACAAATCACCCTTCTCCCCATAGTAAAAGCAACAAGGAAAAAGAAAAAAACATGCAATGAAAAAAGCAAAAGGAAATTTTAACAATTTTTAATATCTTTAGAAATGTAGGAAAATATGCAGCATCCATGAAACAAAAATAGGATTCTATAAAAGAAAACATTCAGAGAATAAGAAGGAGTTCTTGGAATTAAATATATATATGGCAGTAATTTCAAAATTTAAAATGAGTTGAAAATAAAGCTGAGGAAGTCTCCCAAGATTCAGAATAAAAAGACAACAGATGCGGGGATGAGTGGGGACAGGAGACAGAGAAGAGTTAAGAAAATTAGAGGATTAATTTTGAGTAATAAGAGTTCAGGAAGGAGAGAATAGCAAAATGGGGGAAGACATTAGCAAAGAAATAATAATTAAATTTTTTTCCAGAACTAAAGGGATATGAATAGCCATGTTGACAGTTTTCATATTGACAGATTTTCTAGTGCATGAATAAAAAAGACAAACAACAGAGAACATCTTTGAGAAACTTCCAGAAACCAGAGATAAGTGGAAGACTCTAAATGGTTCCAGAAAGAAAACAAAACAAAACCACAACAAAGTTTACATAGAAAGGATGAGGAAAAATAGTATAAGACAATGGAGCAATGCCTTCATAATTCTAAAGCAGGGGTTGGCCAGTTGTGGCCTGAGAGCCAAATCCAGACGACAGATTGATTTTCTATGGCCCCTGAGCTAAGAATGGTTTTTCAATTTCTAAGAGTTATAGAAAGAAAAACATAAACAAAACCAAAGAAGAATATGTTACACAGATCATGCGTGGTCCCCAAAATCTAAAATATTTTTTACCTGTTTTTTTAACAGAAAAACTTCACCAGCCTGTATTCTAAAGGAAAATTCTTTTCAAAGTAAACTATTAAACAAATGTAAGAATATGTAAAGCACACTACCAAACTCATTCTATGAGACCAATGTTGCCCTGATACCAAAACCAAAGACATCACAAATAAAAGAAAACTACAAACCAATATCCCTTATGATTATTAATGCAAACATACTTAACAAAGTACTAGTAAGCCAATTTTTAGCAGTGTATGAAAGGATTATACACTGTGACCAAATGAGGTTTATATCAGGAACGCAAGGTTGATTTAGCATACTAAAATCGATCAATGTAATATATAATAATAATAGAATCAAAGATAAAAACCATATGATCATCTCAATAGACAAAGAAAAGGCATTTGACAAATCCAACAGCCTTTTATAATTAGAATATTCAACAATCTAGGAAAAGAAGGGAAGTTCTTTAACATGATAAGGGACATCTCTGAAAAAAACCACAGCTAATGTCACACTTAATGTCACAAGACTGGATGTTTTCTTCCTAAGATCAGGAACAAAACAAGGATATCTGCTCTCATCACTTCTTTTCAACATTATACTGGAGGTTCTTCCAGGTCAACAGGTTAAGAAAAAGAAATTGAAGTAATCTATCTTGGAAAAAAAGAGATAAAATTATATTTGCAGATGACATCTTCTTGTATATAGAAAATCTTAAGAAATACACTAAAAAATATTGGAACTAATAAATGAGTTCAGCAATGCATCAGGATGCAAGATCAATATACAAAAAATCAACTATATTTTGAAATACTGATAATAAAAATCTAAAACTTAAGACATCAACAAAATAATCACCTTTATTTTTTTATTTTTTATTTTTTTGAGATGGAGTCTTGCTCTGTCGCCCAGGCTGGAGTGCAGTGGCCGGATCTCAGCTCACTGCAAGCTCCGCCTCCCCAGTTCACGCCATTCTCCTGCCTCAGCCTCCCGAGTAGCTGGGACTACAGGCGCCCGCCACCACCCCGGCTAGTTTTTTGTATTTTTTTTAGTAGAGACGGGGTTTCACCGTGTTAGCCAGGATGGTCTCGATCTCCTGACCTCGTGATCCGCCCGTCTCGGCCTCCCAAAGTGCTGGGATTACAGGCTTGAGCCACCGCACCCGGCCATAATCACCTTTATTATCACAGCAAAAGGAAGAAGATGCCTAGAAATAAATTTAACAAAATATATGCAAGATGTACACTGAAAACAACAAAACATTTTTGAAAGAAATTAAATATCTAAATAAATGGAAAGACATCCCATGTTCATAGATTGGAATACTTAACATTGTCAAGGTGATAATATGCCCCGTACTGATCTACAGATCCAGTGCAATCACTATCAAAATCCCAGATTCCTTTTTCGTAAATTCACAAGCTGATTCCAAAATTCATGTGGAAAAAAAGGGACCTAGAATACCTCAAACAATATTTAAAAAGAACAACAAAGTTGGAGGACTCATACCTCCCTATTCAAAACCTATTATAAAGCTATAATAAAGACAATGTGGTACTGGCATAAGGATTGACATATAGATCAAATGAATAAAATTGAGAGTTCAGAGATAAATCTTTACATTTATGTTTAATTTATTTTCAAAAAAGTGTTAAGACAATTCAGTGGGGAAAACAGTGTTTTTTTGTTGTTTTGTTTTGTTTTACCAAATAGAGAAAACTAGATATCCATATGCAAAATAATAAAGTTAAACCTCTATCTCATATATACAAAAATAACTCAACATGAATCACAAACCCAAATATAAGAGCTAAAACTATAAATCAGGCCAGGCGCAGTGGTTCGGCCTGTAATCCCAGCACCTTCAGAAGCCAAGGTGGCCAGATCATCTGAGATCAGGAGTTCGAGACCAGCCTGGCCAACATGGTGAAACCCCATCTCTACTAAAAATACAAAAATTAGCCAGGCATGGTGGCACACACCTGTAATCCCTACTTTGGAGGCTGAGGTATGAGAATCACTTAAACCCAGGAGGCAGAGGTTGCAGTGAGCCAAGATCATGCCATTGCACTCCAGCCTGGGTGACAGAACAAGACTCTGTCTCTAAATAAATAAATAAAACTATAAATCTTCTAGAAAAAAATAGGAATATATCTTTGTGATCTTTGGTTATGCAATGGTTTCTTAGATATAGCATCTAACATGAGCAACAGAAGAAAAATAGAAAAATTGATGGAATCCAATTTAAAACTTCTGTGCATCAAAGGAGACTATCAAGAAAGTGAAAAGACAATTTATAGATTGAGAAAGTATTGTGAATCATATGTATCCAGAATATATAAGGAACTCTTACAATTAAATGATAAAACACAAGTAACTAAATTTGAAGATTGGCAAAAAGGTTGAATGGACATTTCTCCAAAGAGAATATACAAATGGCCAGTAAATACACGAAAAGATATTCAGCTTCATTAGGCATTAGGAAAATGCAAATCAAAACCATAGTGAGATACCATTCTATACTCACTAGGATCACTAAAGTAGAAAAGATAGAGAATGAAATGTTTTGGTAAAGAGGTAAAGAAATTGGAACCCTCATACATTGCTGTTGGGGATGTAAAATGGTGCAACCACTTTGGAAAATGGTGGTTCTTCAAAATGCTAAACATAGAGTTAGAATATAACCTAGCAATTCTACCCCTGGATATATACCCAAGATAAGTGAAAATATATGTCTACACAAAAACTTGTATATGAATGTTCATAGCAGAATTATTCAAAATAGCCAAAAGGTGGAAACAAACTAAATATTCATCAACTAATGACTGGACAAACAAAATGTGGTATGTCCATGCACTAGAATATTATGCAGCAATAAAAAAGAATGAATACTGGTACATGCTCCAACTTAGATAAACCTTGAAAAAAATATGCTAACTGAAATAAGTCAGTCACAAAAGATCATGTATTGTGTGATTCCACTTATGAGAAAAGTTCAGAATCAGCAAACCCACAGAGTCAGAAGGTAGATTAGTGACTACCTGAGGTTGGAGCAGTAGGTTGAGGGAAAATAAGTGAGCAGAAATGATGGAGGACTGCTAATATGTACAGAATTTCTTTTGGGGATGTCAAAAATGTTCTAAAATTGTGATGGTTGCATAACTGTGTGAATATACTAAAAGCCATTGAATTATACACTTTAAATGGGCAGATTTTATGGTATGCAAAACATATTTCAAAAAAGCTATTAAAATATATAAAAACATTTTCAGATATGCAAGATTTCAAAAAAATTAAACTCCCACTTATTTTTTCACAATAAGCTACTTGCAGGTGTATTCTGCCAAAAGAAGTGAATAAACCAAGCAGGGGGTGAACACAGAATCCAGAAAACAGTTTTAACACAGAAAAGATGCAAAGGGAATTCCCAGATTAATGGTGAAGAGAAGCTCCCAATGACAGTTGTGTAGCAAGCTAGAGAGTTACAAGTAACAGAAGGACAAAATGCACTAGGAGGAAATCCCCGAGTAGAAAAACAAAAAAGAAACAAACAGACTACCTAATGTTTGCACATATTGCAATGACTTTTATTGTCCTTTCAGAAATTCTGAGAATGAATTTGTGATAGATACCTGGAAAACTAAGAAACAAACAAACAAACAATGAGGCAACTATTAAATCCAGGTAAAACATAAAGTAGTTTTATTGTATTCCCTAGATCAGCAGTGAATCGCATTTCCATGATCATAACATCATAAACATCATAAAATCAATGCTCAAAATCAAAGAGCATTGATTTTACCCATAAGGTAACAATAGTATATTGAGAGGATGGGGAGGAGGAATAGTGTGAATATAATAGGCGGCAGGAAAGTGGGAAAGCATGGTGTGAGGGAACACAATCCTCATATTTCATACGGGAGCCAACAAACTAAACCTAAAACAAACAACAGCAACAAAAAACACACACAAAAGAAATATAGTAGCATAATCTGCTGTTTACAAATAAAGAGGGGAAAACAGAAGAAACAGAAAAGAGTTGAAAGCAGTTGGTTCCAGAAAGCAGGAATTCAAAAAATTGGGGCAGAGGATTGCAATTTTTAAATTATGGATGTGGCAATATGATTTAATTTTAAAACAAAACTAAAATAATACTCATGCATTAGTTTGATTTTTTTTATAAAATGAAGAAATAGTTTTAAAAATAAGGTAGACAGTGGTACTGCAGCCAGCTTGCCACAGGGGCTCCTCAGCTGCAGCACTCCAACCTGTTTTTCCTTTACTTCAGTCTTCATCAGCCTCTCTCCTCAGTAATTGCCTTAGTCCCCTAACCACCTGCTCCTGTCTGCCTCAGTATGGTAAGTTTTGGTTTCTGCACCTGGTCCTCTTGCAGTCATCCAGGTCCATTCCCTCTCTCTTGACTCTTCCTTCTGCTTTAGAATCCCAGACATGAGCTTGGACCAGTTTGACTTGGAATCCGTCAGCCTCAGCCAATTAACCTGCTACAGTCTGGTTCTCTTGGCTGCTCCACTCGTACGTACTCTGCATATACATCAGTGGCAGCTGTCAGCCCTGCCTCTTCCTGTGCCTAGAGTAGGCTGCACTAAGCATGGCTTCCAGTTGGGTGGGCTGGCCAGATGAGTACAAGGTCCTCTCCTGAGATCTGGATGCTGCATCTGTTAATGAAGCCACAGACCACTTATAAGCCACCAGGTCACTTCCCGACTCATTCTGAATCCACTAAACTCATGGTTCCTTTTCAAGGTGTGGAGCCAAGTCTTCCCATTCCTATAGTTACATAACTGATATTTTGAGCACAAATGCAGCATATTTGTCTATATAACATTTTATCTTTTGGCTTTTTAAAATGTTGTTTGTACCAATGTGTAAAGCAGGGGGCAAGGATAAATGCAGACTCAAAGTGTGAGTACTCAAGCACAGGCTGGCAGCATGAATATGGTCCTTTCAGACCCTTGCCATCCCATGAAGAGGCATGCTTGGGATGAATGTGGCTTAGAGTGCCATGTGTGTGCTGTGTGATCCAGGAGAGGGATCATTGTGCTCCATTGTCTTGCATATTAATGATGGATGTGGGAAGTGATAGATCTTTAGCTTTGCAATTGGTTACAACCTTGCCAGCATGAGAAATAGCTTGTCGCCCCAGTAAAATCGAGTGAGGAGTTTGCATATTGGCATTGGCTCCAACCTGAGCTCTTGAAGCCATCCTATAGGGCCAATATTTTGCTGGGTTACCTAGGGAGAGTCTCCAGAGTCATCCAGTCGATAATCTGATTTGTCTCTCCTCATCCAGTCTTTAGATATCTGATTTTGTTGATCTTTGTCTTATCTTTTCCTCTAAGCTTTGTGTCATTTAGTCTTTATTCAAGCCACTGATTAAAATACTGATGATATTTCAGGATGATAATTACCAATGCTCTGTCTATTAAACCAATCAGTTCTCCATCTGATATACTATCCTCTGCCTTATTCTTCTACTTTATCCACAGCATAGCCATGGGAGCCTTTGTCCAATTCCTGCTAAAATCAAGAAATCTTGTATTCATCAGGTCCTATCTACAAGGCCAGGACATGGCAGGTAGGGGCTGGGCTCAGAGGCAGGAAGTGAGGAGAGGGTTCAGGAAGCCTCATCAGGCTTGTAGAGATGGAACTTTTAATTGCCCCCAGGAGCTGCAGGAGAGAAGAAAGCATAGCAGTGAGGAGAACCCAGATCATTAGCCTGTTAGGGTAAATGTGTTTACTAATGTGTTTATCAATTCTTCCCTCTAGGATTAGAGAGAATCCTAGACAGCCTTGGCACCTAAAAATAGAGACCACTAAAAGTGGAGAGGGGACAGAGAACTAGGAGAGGAGGGAACCCCACTTACTTCTTTCTCTCCATCAACCCCCTTCACATGGCACCTGATTTCTTCACATGTAAGAAGGCGATCTCAGAATTGTGTGCTACGTTAGTTACTCTCTTGGGAACACCAATTATTTTCAGCACAAAGGAGGAGTCTGATACCTAATCCATACAATTGAACTTCTCATTTCAGGCTCAACAAGAACAGGGTTTGGGGTACTTCAAACCAGATCACAAGGTGACATATCACTCCACTTTGAGTTCAACTCAAGCATCACTCCTCTGAGACCTTTTCTGCCCCTTCCACTTGTCACCTGGATACACTGCCATTGTACCTATCACTGTGGATTTGCAGACATTTGTTTACATGTCTCTCACATCTACTACTATAATGACAGCAACTTGATTGAGTGCAGGCACTGTGCTGTTCATCTTTGCATTCCCAAGGCCTGGCATGCACCTGGCATATGCTACTCATGTGCCCAATGAAGCTTGGGACCTGGGGGGGGGGGCCTGGATAGGGCTAGGGTGGCATCATCCCAACTGTCCCTCCCTCCTCCACCTAACCTAAGTTGGTAAGCTCAGTGCATGGCGTATAGTAGGTGCCCAACAAATGTTTGTTGAACAAATGAAAGCAAAACATCTGCCTGCCTGTGAGGAAGATCCAGGGAGAACCCTCATAGAAGACTCTGCCTGTAGAGCTCATCCCTGCTCTCAACCAGCCAAGGCCAATGAAAGAGCCCTGTGGCTTACCACTATAGATTTCCCTTTGTGATGACAAAAATCGGCCTGGGTCAGTAAGCATTTCCTCCAGTCAAGGAATGAGGAGCTGCAGCTCCTCATCAGCCTCTGGTGTGGAAGGCATCCTGTCCTCTTCACCCTCACCAGCCCTTCTGACATTAGATAGAGCAGGTAACAAATGGGTAAAGTCCCTGCCTTCACGAACCTTACATCCTTCCTTAGGGAGGCAGGCAGTGTGAACAGAACAGAACACACCAGATGGTGGTGCGGGTGTAATGAGGAAAACAAAGCGGGTAATGGGATGGAGAGTGCTGGGCGAGGGGGCTGCCTTATCGAGCATGGTCAAGGAAGACCTCCGGGGAAGTCAGCTTGACCTGCCCACTCACTCCTGCTCCTCTCTGATCCCAGCTCCCTCGCTGTCCCTGCTCCAGTCACACCATTTCCACGTGGTGTCTCCAACCTGCCACGCTTCCTCCCGCCTCAGGGTCCTGGCTCCTATTCTTCACACTCCCTGCAGCGCTTCTTCATCTCTTCAAGGTTTTGCTTAAATGTCACCTCCTCAATGACACCTGCTCTGACCACCCTGTTTAAAGTTGCAACACCCTCTTTCCCCCATCCCCCTTAGTCTGCTCTATTTTTTCCCCAAGCACTTAACACTTCCCAGCATAGAATCTAACGCACTGGTTTATCGTGTACATGGCTCATTGGCCTTCACCCTCAGTAGAATGTGGACGTGACTCGTGCAGGAATTCTTATGACTTTGGTTTACTAAGACGTTTCAGGTGCAGGATAATGCCTGGCATAGGGTGGGTGCTCAATAAGCACTTCGAACATTCACTCATTCACTTAGCACTGAAATGTACGCTCTGTACCAGGTGCTGCACTCTAGCAGCAAGAAGATATTTCACAATGATGGGAGGAAAGGAGAAACATCACCCAGCTTCCTTGTGAGCCACGTTGGCCTAGAGCTGATGGGAAAGGGAGGTGGTGTGGTCAGTTTGGGATTCTCTCTAGGCTGTTTCCCTGCCACCTTGCCCCTCTGCCCTCTTTACTCCGAAGGGTACAGGGTTCAGGATCTTTCTCATATTAGGAACATGAAATGGGACCCAGTTGGGGTGGGCATGACCATGGACCTGGAGCAGAGTCAGAGGAGGGTGAGGAGCCAGGGGCTGGGGGCTGGGTGAGGGACAGGGCCTTCAGGGTGGGTAGAAATGGAGGTGCAGGGACTCCTTCAGAGGCTGAGGGAGAGGAAATCCCTTATCCTCTTTCTCTGGGATTCTGTAATGAGCTTTGCAACACCCATTTTCAACTCTACAAGACTCCTGGCACTCTCAGTGGTGTGTCTGGGAGAATTAACTGCCTGAATGCCTAATGACAGACACGAGGAGCAGAGAGCATGTGTGTGTGTGTGTGTGTGTGTGTGTATGTGTGAGAGAGAGAGAGAGAAGTAGGGAAGAGGGAGTGTCTTTCTCTCTTTGAAATGATTTGTGACTGCATGGTAGATTTCCATTTTCAGAGCCTCCTTCTTCTTTCTGGGAACCTCCCTGTGCCATTCCTAAGTCTCCGGCCAGGGGACTGACCTCTCAGTTTTCCCAAGCAGGCCTTTTCCAATGCCTTTTCCTCAAGCTTAGCACTAGCCCCTGCCATATCCAAGGTGCCATCATCTGCTGTGACCCACTCCAGGCTGACACAGTCACTTCCTCTATGGACCCTCCCTCGTCACTCTATTGCCAACAAGCATTCCCTGGGGCTGGTCAGAGTTAAGTCCAGGGTGGTGCATTTCTTCCTTGCTTCTTCCACTTCTGAGCTATGAAATTATCCATTGAAGCAAATCAATAATTCATCAGATGATCTACATTTAGCCGAAATTAGATCTCATTGCCTCAGGCTAAACTTTGAAGTCCTGCCTCACCTGACTCCACCACCCAGCCAGCTCTCCAGCAGAGTCCAGCCAGCTCCCTCTCATGCTGGCACCTTCTCTCCACCACATATTCCCCACATTCGTCTTAGCCTAAGTCTAATCCCCTGCCCCTACGTCTTAGCCCAAGCTGGTCCCCTGTTCCGAAGCCCATCCTTCCCTCCATGTTGTAGTCACCTTGCTCTTCAAGGTCCCATCTCAAATCAGGGCTTCACTGAGCTTCCTTGAGCTCTTGTATTGTATTGTCTTCTGCAACAGACAAAAGTATTTTACAATTAGAAGCACACAGTTTTGCATTTACTTTCACTCTATTTGTTTTGTGATCCAAGAGGCCAAAATATACATCACTATATCAGCTAAGACAGACCCTAAGTTTAAGGAAACAAAGTTACCTACAGGTGGAGGGTTCAAGGCCTGGCTGGCATGGCAAATTTCTAAATTCCTACAACTATAAGAAAAACCACGCCATTGCTAAATTCCCTAACAACAGGAGCTAGCAGGCTGATTTAAAACCCAGACCACTGTAACTCTGGTTGGGCAGAGGGCCAGCCTTCTTTTCTGATAAGCAATTACAGACTTTAAGCTGGCTTTGGCAGCTTATAAAGGCTGCGCACAGACTCTCTTTGTGTCCTATAGTTCACCTTTTGATGTAAAGAGCCAAATTTTAATGCTAAAACCCTGCCCCAAAGTGAACACGGGATGTCTATAACATATCTGTTTACCCATTGCGCATGTGTCATCTCCCTTCATGAATACGTATAGCTTCCCCCCCAAACCTGCTGAATATGTATGATACCAGCACTGTTAGGCATAAAACCCAACTTGTCTTCCTCCTCTTTGAAGAGACAGCACCTTCAGTCCACACTGGAGACTTTCTCTTTCCGGCTTGCAAACCGATAATGCCAATAAAGCTCTCCCTTCTACATCTAGCCAGCCTGGTGGTCTTTGGTACAACAGTTTTCTCTTTGCAAACTCTGTCTTCCCACAGAATTGTTGAGCAACACAAGGACAGGAGACTATAATAGACTCACATCCCCTCACAATGCCAAGCACAGCACCCCCCATGAATACTTGGTGAATTGGTGTAACCTTGTTCCCGCCCCTCTTTGCAGCTCTATCCCTTTCTCTTAATCCAAATTACCTTTAACCCTCAGCCCTCAATTCCACTTTTCCCTCCAGTTCTCAGGGATTAGACAACCCAAGGTACGTGATCAGACTTTGTTTTGCTTTTAGAAGATCGTGCTGGCTGCAAGCCGACTGGAGAGATTAGAGTGAATACAGGCCAGCCAGCAGGGGGCCATTGCGCCCACCCAAGTGAGACAGGGCTGGAGCTGGTGAGAGAGATGGAGAGAGGAGGATGGATTCAAAAGATACTCAGAAGGTAAAAAGATGCTCCATTTGTCTGGCACTATACAGTTTCCAAAGCGCTTTTGCATCTATTACCTCCTTTGACTTTCAACCGCCCATGAGATATACTGAGTAGGTACCAATCAAAATCTCGGCTTTATAGGTGATGAAACGAAGCTAGGAAGAGTGGAGGCGTTTGCCCAGATTCACACAGCCGGTTAGGACAGGGTTGGGATTCACATCCAGATCCTCCGACATCACATCCAGGGCTCCTTTGCAGTCTCAGGTGACTGGGACTCACTCTGGAGCTGCTATGGGAGGGCCGGTGTTAAGCTGCAGAACCCTGACTCGGCTACCTGCCTGAGGCTATTTACACACTTCCAATTGATTTGTTGTAACCTGTAATTATTTTTGCAGAATTTTTCACGCTCCATTTGTCTTTTTACTCTCCAGCAGACAGGCTACAGGAAATAGCAGATTGGGAGAGGAGTGGGAACAGGAGAAGCTGTCTTTGGCTTGGCTGGAAGGTGAAGGGATTCCAGATGCTGGTTTCCTGGCTTGCTCTCCCCTCTCCATTTGGCTTCATCTTGGGGCTCTCTTCCTCCCCACAGAGGGGTGGTGGGCACTCTGAGCCACACCTCTCCTCTCTGGGAACTCAGGTCTGTCTCTGAAACCTGCTTATAGAAGAACATCTAGAGTCCTTGCCTCCTTCCCACCGTGTGACAATTGCCCATTGGCACACCTGTCAAGACACAGACTTTTTGGAAGAAAAAGAAAGACTGAATGCTGCAGAGATGGATTGTTAATTTTCCAAATGAGATATGACTCTGAGATCCCACCTACCCAGCTGGTAGGCTGCTCCAACATGCTCCCTAAAGTGGTTTGAGTGTTTGGAATGACGGACTCTGTCTTTGCACTGAAACCTTAGTCAGGCACCTCTGAGGCTTCTGCTTGATGAGGTCTGACCTTGGGCTTTCCCGTGTCCTTTCAGAATCCAGTTTGAGCAAGAATCCTGCTAAGTCAGGTTAGTGAAATTTCCCCACTCTTGTTATCTGACTACCCTCAATATTTTATCACCTCTGCCTTCATTCAGCAATGATCCTGTCAAGTCAGTTTAGCCGGAAACCCCTTACCATTGATGTTTCTTCGTAGTAATTTTCCATCCTCTGTCCCTAGCCCTGACTGTTGGTTGATTACAAATCTCCACTTGCCCTTGTTGGAGTTGAAACTGAGCCTGATCTCTCTCCCCCACCACAAGGCGCCTTCGCAGTGGTCCCTATACCTACTGCCATGGCCTCGCTTGAATAAAGTCTGCCTTGCCATCTTTAACACATGTTTGGATAATTATGTTCTTTTCTTTCTTTTTTTTTTTTTTTTTTTAGTTGGAGTCTCGTTCTGTTGCTCAGGCTGGAGTGAAGTGGCTCAATCTCGGTTCACTGCAAGCTCCACCTCCCAGGTTCAACCATTCTCCTGCCTCAGCTTCCTGAGTAGCTGGGAATACAGGTGCCAGCCACCACGCCTGGCTAATTTTTCGTATTTTTAGTAGAGACGGGACTTCACCGTGTTAGCCAAGATGGTCTCAATCTCCTGACCTCGTGATCCACCCACCTTGGCCTCCCAAAGTGCTGGCGTGAGCCACTGCGCCTGGCCAATTTTTTTCTTTAATGGGGTGGTCACTCAATTTGCAGAGCTTGGAGAAAGGCTTCTGCTCATTGTCTGAACCTATTGGGTCCCTTCAAGGAGGTCAGGCTGTTCACAATCTATTCGCCTCCATGCTAACTTGGCCATCATCCCCCAGACCCCAGAAGAGACTCTGTTGTTCCTGGGTGGCTGTGTGGGCATGGAGCGCAGGCCTTCACCCCCACACACCCTGCCTCTTCACTCACTCCCCTACATTCTGCCCCAAAGTTCAACCCACTCCCCAGTTCCTGTCAAGCAGCAACCTCCCTCCCCTCTCTTGTGGAGCCAAATCCTCCTCAGCATGGTAAGGAGGGCTTTGTTTTGTTTTGTCTTTTTAAATTACAGTGGAAGCACAGAGAAGCTCTTAACTCCACCTGCATGAGAAGAGCGTAAATCCAGCACGCAGGTAGGATGGTCTTCCCTGAATGGAGTTGGGGTGAAGTTGGAAGTAGCTCTCATTCTTTTGTGTCAAGCCCGCAGTCAGGAAAATGGACACGGTCACTATCTCTATCTCATTATTCTACCGCGCTACCATTTACAGGTAGTTCTGAATTTGCAGTCCTCACTATTACTATCACAAGATAGTTATTACTAGCCACATTTTACATGCGAAGAGGCTTGGAGAAATTTTTTTAAAAAAAACAAAACTTTCCTAAGGGCACACAACTGTGAGTGACAGAATGGAGAGGGATTCAAACCCAGGCCTGACTGAAGGCTGTTGCCGCTATTCCAGCGACCACTGAGTGGACTTAATGAGTGATCTCTACCAAGAGTATTTGCATTGATTGCCAAAGCCTTGGAAAGGCTGTAAGGAAAGAAATGCCCAAGTAAAGTCTTCAGGGGTCAGTGGAGTGGGTGGGGATCTATATTCTGGAGGCAGCCTCCAGAGTCTTTCACGTTTCCACCAGGTCAAAAAATAAATAAGAAGAAGCATAAACAAATATTGAACTCCAATTAACAATATGATACTGAAGTATTTAGAGGTTAAAGTGTACCAATGTCTGCAGCTTTGAAATGCGTCAACAACAGAAGAAAAGATGTGGATGGATAGCTGAACAGATTTGGGGTAAAGCAAATATGGCAAAATGTTAGTTATAAAACCAAGATTTTGGGCATTTGGGTTTTCACTGTTTAATCCCTTTTTTTTTTTTTGAGACGGAGTCTGGCTCTGTCGCCCAGGCTGGAGTGCGGTGGCCGGATCTCAGCTCACTGCAAGCTCCGCCTCCCAGGTTCACGCCATTCTCCTGCCTCCGCCTCCCAAGTAGCTGGGACTACAGGCGCTCACCTCGTCGCCCGGCTAGTTTTTTGTATTCTTTCGTAGAGACGGGGTTTCACCGTATTAGCCAGGATGGTCTCGATCTCCTGACCTTGTGATCCGCCCGTCTCGGCCTCCCAAAGTGCTGGGATTACAGGCTTGAGCCACCGCGCCCGGCCCACTGTGCAATTCTTTAAACTCCTGTGAATTTTCGCATTTTTCGTAATAACATATTGAGGGGAAATAAATCACACAGGTGGGTCACACCCATTTCTTGTTATATAATGCCAGGCTGGAGGGGAGCTTAATCATTAGTCACTGAATTCTTTCCCAAGTGTCCTGCAGGAAGATTGCTGGACTAGACATTTGAAGAAACAGAAAAACAAACAGGCAGTCCCTGCTTGCTAGAAATTTAGGATACCTGTGAGAAAATAGGACAGAATCATAAAATCAACAGTCGTAAAGACAGTGAGCTCTTTATTTTCTGTTTTAATGGAGGGGGAGCAAATTGCTTGACTATACATGTCCAAACGCCTTTTGCTTTTTACTTTGATGCATGGGAAGGCTCACCACACTTAAAGAGACAGAAGTGAGCAGTAAGAGAAAGTGGTCCAAAAGCACTTAGCGGGCTATAGAAGGCCCCCAGTGGAGAATTCACCTGCAGGTACCAGAAGGTGTGCTGAGGAGCAGGAAGGGCACCTTTTGTGGCAGGTGGGTTTAGCGGAAAGTTGGGACCTGGAACTATGCCAGGACCAACTCTGCCGATCTAGATGAACTTGAACAAGTCATTGTTCTCTTTGAAGCTTAATTTCCTCTTTTGTTGCCTATAGGCCAAATTCTGCCTAGGGCTTGTTTTTGTTTTTCACGTCTGAGGCAGGAAAACAAGGCAGTTCTGATGACAGTCCTCAAGGGCTGATCTTGGCCTCCAGCCTTAGCTGAGAAGAACAGGGACCACCCTCCTGCCAATCCCCCACCCACAGCCCATGCGAGAAAAGTGCCTAGGGCTTGTTTTCATATGGCCTGTGAGTTAATGGGTTTTTTAAAAATATTTTTCAATGGTTGGAAAAAAATCAAGAGAAGAGTAACATTTTGTGAGATGTAAAATTACATATAATTCAAATTTCAGAGTCCATAAATAAAGTTTATTGGAAAATGGCCAAACTCATTTGTTTACATATTGTCTGTGGCAGCTCTCACTCAGTAATAACCAGGTAGTTGCAGCAGAGACCTTATGGCCTGCAAAGCCTAAAGTATTTAGTCTGTATGCCTTTATTTGTTTATTTATTTTGTTTTAACTGTTTTTTGAGACAGGATCTCACTCTGTTGCCCAGGCCAGGGTATAGTGATGCAATCTTAGCTCACTGCAGCCTCGACCTCCTGGGCTCAAGCCATCCTCCCACCTCAGCCTCCCAAGTAGCTAGGACTACAGGAGTGCACCACCATGTCTGGCTAATTTTTGTATTTTTTGTAGAGTTGGAGTTTCGCCACATTGTCCAGGCTGGTCTCGAACTCCTGTGCTCAAGCGATCCTCCTGCTTTGGCCTCCCAAAGTGCTGGGATTACAGGTGTGAGCTACGGCACCCAGCCTCTACCGCTTAACAGAAACAATTTGCCAACCTGGTGTGAAATAGTTCATCTGCAACTCACTGCTCCACATACCTCACTGCACAGAATTGCTGTGAGAAGTAATGAGATTTGGGTTTAGTAAACTGGAAGATTCCATAAGACGCAAGGTGTTACTACTGCCCTGATTTCATTTCTCTCAATACCATCCTTACAAAGGCAGGAGAATCTAGAAGGAAGGTCTTATATAACAGAAAGAGAAACTAAAGTTAACAAAGGGAGACAAATGGCATGCAGAAATAAATGCTCCTATTTTCCCTGAGAGGCTTCCCACAGCAAGGGCCTCAGCCATGTACTCCCGCAAATTTGGGGATGTACAGACTCATCTGGAAAGATCTAAAGGGGAGGACCAGGCATTTTTCAGGAATTTAATAAGCCAGTTGTTAAACACACCACTATTGAAAAGTAAATTACATAAAGTTATAATTTAAT